>NW_026068256.1:101058-106533 GCF_014885135.2 Alexandromys fortis | reverse complement strand
GGGCAGCTTTGTGCCTTATCCAAGACTGTTTTTTTTTTATTTTTTTTTATTTTTTATTTTTCGAGACAGGGTTTCTCTTTGGCTTTGGAGCCTGTCCTGGCACTAGCTCTGTAGACCAGGCTGGTCTCGAACTCACAGAGATCCGCCTGCCTCTGCCTCCCGAGTGCTGGGATTAAAGGCGTGCGCCACCATTGCCCGGCCCAAGACTGTTTTAGAACTTGACAAAAACTTACAGAAATTTCTATTAGTCAGGGTTCTCTAGAGGAAAGAACTGTTAGAAAGAATCTATAGCACATATAAAGGGGTTTATTAGAGTGACAGGTGGGCTGTGGTCCAGCTAGTCCAACAAGGGCTGTCCATAAATGCAAAGTGCAAGAATCCAGTAGTTCAGTCTATGAGGCTGGATGTCTCAGCTGATCTACAGTACATGAATCTTGAAGAAGTATGCTCTAATGCCAATGAAGAAATGGACTTGCCAGGAAGAGCTAGGGCAAGCAGGCAAAGAGAGCAAGATTCCTTCTTCCATGTCCTTTACAGAGGCTATCACCCAGAGTAAAGGTGGGTCCTTCCATTTCAAATGACTAATTAAAAAGACAAAATTCCCTCTCAGGTATACCCAGCCACTTGGATTTTGGTTAATTCCAGATGTCAACAACCAAGAATTGACATCACAGATCATGACCAACATTGGTATTTTCAATGAAACTACTCCTAAATGTCTCAAACAACATAATATAATCTTGGTATGCATGTTCCCAAAGAACTGGAAGCAGGAACTCAGACACACCAATTTTTGTATTGATATCATGCACAGCACCTCAATGGCAGAAACCATCCACATGGCCAAAGATGGATAGATGGAAGAACAAGGGTGACACACATGTGAGTATCAGTCAGACTTAGCAAAGAAATTCTCATCACGTAACAATGTGCATGGATTTTGAAAACATGATGTTGATGAAATAACCATACTCAAAAGAACAAGATTGACTTCACTCACATAAGGGATCTAAAATAGTTCAAATTCATAGAAATAAAAAGGCTAGAATTTATGATGGCTGGAGCAAAGGAGATGGGGAAAGATGGGGAAGTTACTGTTTGATGTGTGCAGTTTGGGGGGAGGATAGAAAAGCTGTGGCTATGGGTGATTGTGATACCCGTGGGCAGTTACATCAAACATGACTAAATATACTAGTGCCACTGAATTGTATACTGATCAATAGCTAATATGGTAAGGCTGAAGCTTTGGCTCTGTATATTGTAACACAATATTTTTCAATAAAAATTAATGGATTTTTAAAAACACTTCCCTTATAACCAGTGGTATAATTGGCTTTTACCATTAAGTCTTGGTTTTTTTATGTTGTTGTTTCCCCTGAGACCTGGTTTTTCTGGGAAGCTCTGGCTGTCCTGGAACTCAATCTGTAGACCAGGCTGGCCTCAAACGCACAGAGCTACCTGCCTCTGCCTCCTGAGTGCTGGGATTAAAGGTATGCAACATCACCATTAAGTCTTACTTAAAAAAAAATAGTCTGTACTAAACTAACCAAACGGCAGAGAAAGAATATCCAAATTAACGAAATCAGAAACGAAAAGGCAGACATAACAGACACAGAGGAAATCCAGAGAATCATTAGGTCATATTTAGAAAACCTGTACTTCACAAAATTGAAAAACTTAAAAGAAATGGACAACTTTCTAGGTAAATATCACTTACCAAAATTAAATCAATCTTACCAAAAGCAATCTATAGATTCAATGTAATGCCCATCAAAATACCAGCAAAATTTTTCAAAGACCTCAAAAGAACAGTACTCAACTTCATATGGAAAAGCAAAAAACCCGGGATAGCCAAAACAATCCTGGGCAATAAAAGAACTTCTGGAGGCATCACAATCCCTGACTTCAAACTCTACTACAGAGCTACAGTACTGAAAACAGCCTGGTACTGGCATAAAAACAGATAGGAGGAACAATGGAACCAAATCGAAGACCGGGATATCAATCCACACACCTTCGAAACCTGCTTTCTGACAAGGAAGTAAAAAAATTTCAAATGGAAAAAAAGAAAGCATATTTAACAAATGGTGCTGGCATAACTGGATATCAACATGTAGAAGAATGAAAATAGACCCATATCTATCATCATGCAGAAAACTCAAGTCCAAATGGATCGAGACCTCAACGTAAAGCCAGCCACACTGAACCTTATACAAGTACACTTGAACACATTGGCACAGGGAACCACTTCCTAAATATAACCCCAGCAGCACAGACACTGAGAGAAACAATTAATAAATGGGACCTCCTGAAACTGAAAAGCTTCTGTAAAGCAAAGGACACGCTCAACAAGACAAAACAGCAGCCTACAGAGTGGAAAAAATCTTCACTAACCCCACATCAGATAGAGGTCTGATCCCCATAATATATAAAGAACTCAAGAAATTGGACACCAAAAGAACACATAATCCAATAAAAAATGGAGTACAGACCTAAACAGAGAACTCTCAACAGAGGAATCTAAAATGGCTGAAAGACACTTAAGGAAATGCTCAACATCCTTAGTCATCAGAGAAATGCAAATCAAAACAACTCTGAGATTCCATCTTACACCTGTAAGAATGGCCAAGACCAAAACCACTGATGACAACTTATGCTGGAGAGGTTGTGGGGAAAAGGGAACACTCCTGCATTGCTGGTGGGAATGCAAGCTGGTACAACTTTCAACAAACTTTCAATGTCAGTTTGGTGATTTCTCAGAAAATTAGGAAACAGCCTTCCTCAAGACCCAGTAATACCACTTTTGGGTATATATTCAGAGGATGCTCAATCGTGCCACAAGGACATGGACTCAACTATGTTCATGGCACCCACAACCTGGAAAAAACCTAAATGCCCCTCAACCAAAGAATGGATAAGAAAAATGTGGTACATTTACACAATGGAATACTACACAGCAGAAAAAATAATGACAGCTTGAATTTTGCAGGAAAATGGATGGAACTAGAAAACGTTATTTTGAGTGAGGTAACCCAGATATAGAAAGACAATTATCACATGTACTCATTCATAAGTGGTTTTTAAACATAAAGCAAAGAAAGCCAGCCTACAAACCACAATCCCAGAGAACTTAGACAACAATGTGGACACTAAGAGAGACTTACATAGATCTACATGGGAAGTAGAAAGTATAAAAAGACAAGATCTCCTGAGTAAACTGGGAGCAAGGGGACTGTGGGGGGGGGATTAAGGGGAGGTTAAGAGGGGAAAGACAGGGAGGGGAGCAAAGAAAAATGTAGACCTCAAATAAATATCAATAAGAAACTGAAAAAAATTAAAGACCAGATAAATTAAATAGACCTATTACTGCTAAAGAAATAGAAACAGTCATCAAAAGTCTCTGAACAACAACAACAACAAAAATCCCAGGACCAGATTGTTTCAGCTTAGACTTCTACAAGACTTTCAAAGAACTAATACCAATACTCCTCAAATTGTTCTGCACAATAGAAACAGAAGGAACTTTGCCAAACCACACAAAGACATTACTAAGAAAGAGAACTACAGACCAATCTCGCTCATGAACCAATGCAAAAATAATAAAACACTGGCAAACCAAATCCAAGATTAGAAAAATCATCCATTATCATCAAGTCGGCTTCATCCCAGAGATGCAGAGATGGTTCAACAATTGACAGATACAAAAATCTGTCAATGTAATCCACCATATAAATGAGCTGAAAAATTTAAAAAAAAAACCTTCGACAAAATCCAATACCCCTTTCATGATAAATGTCTTGGAGAGAGCAGGGATACAAGGACCATACCTAAGCATAATAAAGGCAATATACAGCAAGCCAACAGCCAACATCAAGCTAAATGGAGAGAAACTCAAAATGATCGCATTGAAGTTAGGAACAAGACAAGGCTGTCACTCTCTCCGTATCTATTCAATGTAGTCCCTGAGGTTCTAGCTGGAGCAGTAAGGCAACAAAGGAATGTTACATTTACACAGTGGAATTCTAACAGCAGAAAAAAAAAATCTTGAAATTTGCAGGCAAGCAGACGGATCTAGAAAACATCATATTGCGTGAGGTAACCCAGACCTAGAAAGACAAATATCATATGTACTCACTCATACGTGGCTTTTAGACATAAAGCAAAGAAAAAGCAGCCTACAATTCACAATCCCAGAGAACCTAGATAACAATGAGGACCCTAAGAGAAAATGTACATGGGAAGTAGAAAAAGACAAGATCTCCTGAGTAAATTGGGAGTATGGGGACTTTATAGCTCTATAAAGACAATAAAAAATAAATAAAAAAAATAGTCTGTGTCATTCAGTACTTTAGAAACAAAGTCTTGTTTGTTTAGGAACATCCATCCAGTTCCATAATCTAAGAAGACACTGCAACATGTCAGGGGCTCACCCTCCTGGTGACAAACATCGTCCTGCACAAGGCAAAAGGAGCAGAGTGATTAATATCCTGCTACTTCTACTGCTTGCTTGTTCTTTTTTTTTTTTTTTAAACAAGATAACTAGAAAGTTGAGGAGTGTCTCATTAGCAGTTTTAAAATACTGTTCTTTTGCTTTGAAGAAACATCATGACCAAGAAGTAACTGGGGGCTTACAGCTTCAGAGAGTTAATCTATTATCACCATATGGCACCAAAGCCGTAGCTGAAAGCTAGACATACTGATTCCCGACAGCAGGGAGAGGGCGTGACGTGGGCTTCTGAAACCTGGAAGCCCATTTCCAAGGACACACCTTCACCAACAAGGCCAACCTCCTAATCCAGTCCTAACTCAACTGGGGACTAAGCATGCAAACATGAGCCTATGTGGAGCATTCTCACCCAATCTATAACAAACGCCAAACAAGGGACGTGTCTCAGACTGAATTTTGGTAAAGCCACCTACATTTATTATGGTCACCTCTAATTCACTAGATCTAAAACCAAACAGATTTTCTGTCTCCTTGTAGGAGCATCTGATATGAACTCCAATTAGCAGACTCTTTCTGGCTACTGTTCCACCTTGCCGTATGCATGCTGCATGCATGATCAAGTCAACAAGCAGGACAACCGAGCTAGAGAAGAGAGCAAGGGAGCATCGGTCCATGAGACAGAGAGGAAGATCAGTGCCTACCCGTGACTAAGAAAAGGCATTCCCACCAGCAATGGATGAGTGTACCCCTTTCTCCACAACCTCTCCAGCAAAGGCTGTCATTGGTGTTTTTGATTTTCGCCATTCTGACAGGTGTAAGATGGTATCTTAAAGTTGTCTTGATTTGCATTTCCCTGATCGCTAAGGATGTTGAGCATGACCTTAAGTGTCTTTTGGCCATTTGAACTTCTTCTGTTGAGAGATCTCTGTTCAACTCAGTGCCCCATTTTATAATTGGGTTGATTAGCCTTTTACGGTCTAGTTTCTTGAGTTCTTTATATATTTTGGAGATCAGACCTTTGTCAGTTG
>NW_026068256.1:83753-98505 GCF_014885135.2 Alexandromys fortis | reverse complement strand
TCTCTCTCTCTCTCTCTCTCTCTCTCTCTCTCTCTCTCTCTCTCTCTCTCTCTCTCTCTCTCTCTCTCTCTCGGGGGTGCTCACCTGCACATATGCCAAGGGAGGCCAAGCTTGCTGTCAGTGGTGTCAATCAATTCCTCTCCCCTTGTTCTAGGACAGTCTCTCACTGACCCTGGAGCACACTGCTGCTCTGGCTAGATGAGCTGACAGTAGCCTGATGGCCGGTGTCTGAGCTTCCAGGACTTTTATGTGGGGTCTGAATTCAGGTCTTCCTTCTTGAACAGCAAGGATTTTTATCCAGTCTCTAGCTGATTTATGTGACTTAACAGCAGTGATGGGCAAATACATTTGGTAAATGCCAAACTAGTTGGCCTTTTCTAAGTAGACTGCTCTCTGACATATATATACTGCCCACAGATCTTACCCTTGTTTTACTCCTTTGTTTTCTTAGAGAATCAAATAGATTTTGTATTCCAGAATATATACTTTGGGAAGGCTTGCTCCAATAGAGTTATTTTCTAAAACCTAAGGCTAGGAGAAACTTTTGACTCGAGCATTGAATACAAAATAAAGTGTTTATTATGTGTAAGTAGCACTATACACAATTTTAATTTCATTACTTATCATCCAAAGAAGATATGTAACGTTTATTATCCCTAAATTAGGAGAGAAGAAACAAATGAGAGAAACTTATTCAGTGTTACAAAGCTAGCATTAAGAATCTGGACTCATACATCGAGATGAGCTCAGAACACCATGCACTCCAAAGAATGAGTACTCAGCTATGCAGAGAAAACTGTTCTACATCCTTAGCAACAACAGGAACAACACTTGTTCTTTCAGAGGTTTAACAAAGGATCCGTGACAGGTGGTTGACTGGGATGAAACCACTTTATTTCTCTAAAGACTCAGATCAAGGGCTGGGGAGATGGCTTGGTGGGTAAGAGTACTTGCTCTGCAAACACAAGGACTGAGACCAGGCTGGGACATATGAGAACTTGTTTTAGGATGTGTGTGTGTGCGCGCGCAGACACACACACACACAACACACACACATATACAGAGAGAGAGACACACACACAGGCATATGCAGAGTTGACACACACAGACATAAACAGTGACACACACAGACATAAACAGTGACACACACACATATACAGAAAGACACACAGAGACATATGCAGAGTGACACACATACACACAGACATATACAGAGCAACACAGACACACAGACATACAGAGAGGCACACACACAGACATAGAGAGGCACATACACAGACATATACAGAGCAACACAGACACACAGACATATACAGAGAGGCACACACACACAGACATATACAGAGAGGCACACACACATATCTGCTAAAGAAGCTGACCTAAACCTTTGATCCCACTGTCATTTTCACAACAAACTTAAGTTTAACATTTCATAGAAAAGTCTTGAGACAATGCTTTCCTGGTCTCAATTACTTGCCCAATAAAGTCTCTTTTCTTCTTTAACCTCTTAAAAGATATGTTCTGTGAAGCTAAATGCATCCTAGAATACAGTATCCATACATGCCTTACCCGAAACACAGCACAATTTGTGTGGTCTCCCAATATTAGTATCACAGAATCTGAAACTATGTCTACTAGTCCCCTCTGTTTTAAGAGCACAAGAAACAGCTGACCTAGGGAAATGATAGTGGTTGAGTCTTTCCTCACATCCTACCAGCCACCTGAAGTAACTGTCTGTCAAACCTTGGGCATCCTCAGCCTAGTTGATAATTTAACTCAGGCAACTTGCCTTGCAGGAGAATTGTTTTATGTGAAGCGGCTGTTTGCAGAAGGAAGCTAAGCAATCATCACATTCTATTTCTTACTTTTTATGGGGTTTCAAACATCCACATTACAAAAACGAAGAAGATAGCATTTGTATTTAACCACACAGCTCTCGATGGCATGTAGTAATTATCTGTTTGACTAGCTAGAGAGAAATGGGAGACAAAAGCTGATCATGGAAAAAGTTAATATTGATAAAGACACACTTGCTCCACATTTTAGCAACTTTGAAGCTGAAGTACATTATAAAATTGAGCAGCAGCTTATTTTTTTAGTGGCATAAAAAGAATGGTTCATTTAAAATCAATTCCTCAATTAATTGAAACAAATGATGTTCAAATCATTTTTTGAGTTCAAATTAGCTGCATTTTAAATAGTGTCTTAATTTTTCCCTTTATAATCAAAGAACTTGAGAATTAGCACATCTGTCCTCACACTTTACTTATATGGTAACTTTACATTCACTATGAAAAGGAGGTGAGATCCCTACAAGGCAATAGATTAACTTCTACCAAGACAATTTAGCAGGCAGCCACCTATACCCCATCCCCAAATACCCACTGTATAATTGCATCTCTTTGATTAACAAAGGAAAAGACAAAAAGCAAAAGAAACAACAAAACTACAACAGGACAGAGTCTGAAGGCTTTACTACCATCTATGTTATCTCCCTTCTTGGTCAGAATCCTGACTGAGGAGTAGGGTCCTAGAGACTGAACCTAGGGCTTTGCGCACACTAAGTGTTCTATCACCAAGTTCAAATGATGTTTAAAATAACTTATTTTCCAAATTTGCCTGCAGTCACATTTAGCAAGGACATTAAATTTTTACAATACCAAAATGGCATAGTAGAAATAACTGTGTGGAATTTATAGGAAATCTTCTTAAAAGAAAATATGGCCTTCTCCTCTTCTGCATGTAACAGAATGGCCTGGGTAAGAAGTACCCACTAACAGGCTCGTGTATTAGTGGCTTGGTCCTCAGCTGGCAGTTTAACTGAGATTTTTGAAACAGGGCACAATGGCTTACCTCTTTATTCCTAGTACCTGGGAAACAGAGACAGGAGGATTGCTGTGAGTTGGAGGACAGCCAGAACAACATAAAGAGACCCTGTCTTAATGAAGAAGTAAGATTTGACTGAGACTTCTGTTTAATATGAAGGAATTTAGTCCTTGAACAAGTAGAGATCAATTCTTACCTTAAAAAAAAATCAGTATTAACTGGACTTTCTACAACTACTATTAGAAAACCATTATTACTTAGCTCAATTAACTGCTTTGTTATTTGCACATATAATCATTCAACTGATAAAATTTTCACTAAGAGTAAATGAATATTATAAGATTATCAAGGTATATAATCATCATTCCAAGAAAGTATGCAGACTCAAAAAAACTGATGGATTTTTCTATAACTCATCCTTTTGGGGGGGCAGTTTGAAAGAAGGTGCCAACACTTTCAGTCTCTTACACATTTTAAAGCTAAAAGCATTCTCCTTAACTAACTTGGCTTCTAAGGGCAACACATGCATGTGGAACACAAATACAGGCAGGCAAAACACTCACACATGTAAGATAAAAATAATTAAATCTTTAAAAAAAGTTAGGCATGGTCATATGCACCTTTAAGACCAGCTCTGTGGGGTCAGAGCAGAGATGGGGATTACTGGTATTTGCTAGCTAAGAAGTCATTTCAAAAACAGCAGAAAGAAGAATTCACAGTATCTTAAGACTGAGTTGCTAAAACTGGTAAAGCAGATTATTAATTGTAAACAAAGGAAATGTATCTCTTACAGATACATCTTTTAGAGGCTGGGATGTCTGACATCAAGGTGATCCTAGGTTCTACCTGGTGAGGACTCACACTGTTTCAGAGACAGCACCTTTTCAGGACGTGCTTACCTGGGTGGAGGAGCTACTCTAGAGGCTTGAAACTCTTGAGTAAGGGTATTGAAGCTCATTTATAAGGAAAATTCCCTACTACATAGTCACTGCCCCTAAGGCCTCACTTGATATCACAACATGGGGGATTAAGTGTCAACACCTGACTTTTGGGGGAGGCGTCAACCACAAACTCTAGAGATCACAGCACAAATTACTGAAGACAGAACATCTAGACATTGATCCTTAATAGAAAAAAATGCCAAGAAGACTTTTTTTTTTAAAGTTGAATAACCTGTTTGATCAATGATATGGAAGCTACAGAGGCAACTCACACATACACAATCATTTTACATCAATTCTAGCTGGAGATATACTAAATTACAACCCCAAAGTACTAAAGTTTTTCAACACAAACCTCAGCTTCCAAGCCCTCTCTGTGCTTGGGCTCCATTCCACAGCACTCAGTGACTGGTCACAATCCACTAAGAACAAGCCTGGTCCATAGGTATCAAGTATGCACACATAAACCGATCAGCAGCATTTCTGCAGGTTTACCTTAGGATCGAAGCATGTTTGCTATCTACTGTCTTAGTACAATTAATTACCTGTTATAGCCATGGTTTTATATAATCTTTTGTGACTGCTTCCTCTCTCCTTGATCCATTCATTTCCACTCTCCTAAGAATGTTCCTGTCAAGACCAGGAGTGGCTCCCAAGGCAGACGCCTCCTCTCAGAAGTGCTCGGCAGTTTTCCAGCTCCTGGATCCAAACACTGCAAATCAGTTCCCTCGCCTCACTTGCTGCTGTTCCTCTCTCAGTCAGCCAGGTAATTCTTTCTCCTGGAGTCTCCAAGGCACTAGGTCTCCCCCTTTCTAGCCTCTATTTTCCCTTATTACTTTTATGGAGTCAGTGTTGTTTTGTGGCACTGGGAATCAAGTCTAGGGCCTTGTGCACACCCTTCTGCTAAAGATACTTATCACCCCATACACAAGGTAAAATCTTTGGCATAAGCAAATCACTTACACCTCCAAAACTTACCAACTTCTCACCTCCAAAACTTACCAGCCTTTTCCATCTCTAGATTCACAATGAGCACCTTAATTAAAGTAATTAAAGTCATTACTAAACTATCTGAAGTACCGTCACAAACTCCTAACTGGTCTGTCACCAATGTCCTCAACGTCCGTACCACGGTCACACCTGTTTAAAATCCTCAGTGACTATCTGCTGTACTGTTAAAATCTAAGGTCTTAGGCTGAGAAAGCAAACAAATCACTCATACACATAAAATATCTTTTTTAAATGTGAAAAAAAAAATAATAAAATCTAAGCTCTTGCTTACCTCTCTGGTCCCCAATTTTGTCCTTATTCCAAGCATCCATCTATCCCTCCCCAATCTTAACGAACATGGCTTGTCAGTTTCATGATTTTCTTTCAGTTTGCTTTTTTTTTAAAGTACAAGTTACTCAACAACTTTATTAACTCCTTCTATACAAACACATACACATAAAACACATTTCAAATGTAACTATATACACCTTAGGTGAACATGATGGAAAATTTCATTATCAATATCACACAATTTTTCATTAGGATTATTCCTTCTGCACAGAATATTGCCTCCTCTGACCTTTCTTTTTACCCAGACACCATTTCCCACCAAGCTACTCCAATCACTCCAGCACACTGTTCTAACTAGAGTACTTAAGACAGTGTCCAGACACACCACATGATATTGCTAAATACTACAAATGATTAGATAACTGAATTGTGTGGACACCAAGGGAAATCAATAGATGTCTAATTTCACAAATTCATTATAAACATGCACAAGGGATAGCACATTTAAATAGCATGTCAAGTTGTCAAACATGTATGATGAGTTCCTCAAACATATTTTTTAAAGATTTATTTTAGTGTCTTGCCTCATGTATATATACACACCATGTGTGTGACCTGGTGTCTATGGAGATCAGAAGAGTGTCGAATCCCTTGGAATTGGAGTTACAGGTGGCTGTGAACCACCATTTGAGTGCTGAGAACTAAATTCAGGTCCTCTGCAACAAACAGCAAGAGGTACTCTGAACCTCTGGACAGTAACTCCACTTTTGAGACAGGGTTTCACTGTGCGTAGCCCTGGCTGTCCTGGAACTCACTTTGCAGACCAGGCTGGCCTTGAATTCAGAGATCTGCTTGCCTCTGCCTCCTGAGTGCTGGGATTAAAGTTGTGCTCCATCACAGCCCAGCATCCTTAAACAGATTTTAGCTGTATTAAAAAATAAAAGGAATGGAATTCTGCTTTCTATCGATGAAACACATGTATCATCTGGCTTACACAGCAACTATTTCAGTTTAAAACAGCTGTCCCAGAATTCTAGTATCTGGTCATGGTCTACTACAGACTTCTCAGAGGCTCTTGGAAGGGAGAACAGTGAGCTATGAATGTTTGTATATGCAGTGGGGGGGGGGGCTGAATGCACATATGTGCTTTGTGTACATGCAGGAGTTTGTGAAGCTGGAAGAGGGTGTTGGATTCCCTGGTACTGCAGTTACAGATAGTTGTGAACTGCCTGACATAGGTGCCACGAATTAAATCCAGATCCTCTAAGAGCAGCCAGTGCTCTTAACTGCTGAGTGTCTGTCTAACTCCCAAATCTGAGTTTTAAAAACCTGCAACAAATTAAAAGTTCTTAGGAAGGGAGTGACAAAGCTTTCAAAAGTAACCAGTTTTCCTATTTCTACAGTGTGGATAAAGTTGGTAAAATGGAACGGAAACACCAGTATGTATTGGAGCCTTCCCCAGGTTTCTAACTGCTTTCACAGAAGGTTTTGGAACAGATTGTGGTTTTGTTTGCCAGACAGAGAACAGGAATAGAAAAGCCAAGGGCTTGTGGAGGTGTGGAAGCTTCTACAAGCCCTCTACTTGTGACAGTGAACCCTGACTAAACTTGGGGTGGTAATTAAGTAAGTGGATACACATTATACCTTAAGTCCCAATGGATTTTTTTTAAGGTTTCTCCAAAGGCTCAAGAAGTATAACAGCTCTTTCGGCCATCTTGGCGCCTGTGGAGGCCTGCTGGGAACAGGACTTCTAAAAGACAGTATGTCTGGAAGGCTGTGGTGCAAGGCCACTTTTGCTGGCTATAAGCGAGGTCTCCGGAACCAGAGAGAGCACACGGCTCTCCTTAAAATTGAAGGCGTTTATGCCCGAGATGAAACTGAATTCTACTTGGGCAAGAGATGCGCTTATGTGTATAAAGCAAAGAACAAAACAGTGACACCTGGAGGCAAACCAAACAAAACCAGAGTGATCTGGGGGAAAGTAACTCGGGCCCATGGAAACAGTGGCATGGTCCGTGCCAAATTCCAAAGCAACCTTCCTGCAAAAGCCATTGGACACAGAATCCGTGTGATGCTGTACCCATCCCGGACTTAAACCAATGAAAAGTAAATAAATAAAAGTGGATTTGTAAAAAAAAAAAAAAAAAAGTATAACAGCATTTTAGCTTAATAAATACAAATAAGTGAAGTTTTATATTACTGAATCTTTATACCAACAGTCAAGTGTCTGTATGCACAGAACAAAATGTAAGCATCAAGGAAGACACTGTTGATTATAAAAGTAACAAGGAAGGAAAGGACTAATTCGCCTCCTTGCTTTGAGGAGTCTGAAAACTGATGAACACTAGTGTTGAACTTCACTTCCCTGGCAGAGCACTGTCCTTCTGCTCTCCTGTATCCTGCACCATATTCAACTGTCTCAGCAAACATGGACTCTGCCCACCTTAAAGGGCATAATCATTGGCCTGAGAACTTTCTTTTTTAGATTTAATGCCTATTATTTTTAATTATGCATATGTGGGAGCTATGTGCATGTGAGGTGCCTGTGAAGTTCAGAGGAGGGCATCACCTCCAGTGAAACTGGAGTTACAGGCAGTTGTGAGCCACCTGATATGGGACTTCCGGGAGAGCAGCCAATGCTCTTATCTGCTGAGCAATCTCTCCATCACTAACAACTTTAACATTTAACTTATTTTGTTTTACTTATTCTTTCAGGACCTAATGCATACTTGATAGCCATAATTTTTTTATATTAATAGGACTAAAACTGCATTTATATATTACCTTGATGTATCTTCTTTTTTCTAACAAAATTACCAAAGACCATATTTCTACCTATGAGTGCAATAGTGGCATGAATGTTATGGGGTTAACAAACTCTTTCCCAATTGGATTTAAGGCTCATTCTAGAGGAGGAAATGCATGCTTGATACTGCAAATGTGGCCAACAACCCATAGTTAGTTAGGGAGCCTGCAGAACCCAGGGGTGAAACTTCTACTATTCTGCTAAATGGATATAATATCAAACTGCCTTCTAAATTCTTATGCCAGTCTTCACAGATTAGTGCAGTTCTCACATCTCACGGAGATTAGTCTCTTTGTGCAGCGGACAGTGGTCAACACAGAAACTCAATCAAGTACAAAGGACAAGTACCAGGGAAGCTCTGAGTCACAAATGGAACATCTACATCCCATCCTCTCCTGAAGGCTCAGGCACCATCACAGAAGAAGGGGCAGAGGACTCAAGAGCCAAAGGTCAGGGAGGACAAAAACAATACAGTGCCTTCTGACACAACAGGGCCACAGCAACCATAAACTCACAGCAGCTACAGTTGACTACACAAGACCTGTACATGATCAAGACAATCAGCATTCTAGTTTGGAAATGGAAGGGACTCATAAGATCCCTATCCCTAACTAAGGAGCTATGGGTAATTTCTGGGGAAGGACAGTCAGTTTTCTTAACAGGCGGGGCCACTGCTAAGTAAACCACATTGTAGTATAGGCATGGGTATATGAGCAATGTTTAAAAAATGAGGGGAGGGATACCAAGTTGGCAGGGTAAGGAGGTGGCAGATTTAGGAGTTAGGTAGAGAAATGAGGAGTAAATGTAATAAAAATACATTGCATATATATAAAATATTCAAAATATACTAATAAAATATTATGTAAAATCCACCTCCGAACTATTTTAAAATGTTGAAGCTAGCTTTACTAGTACTTGTTAAATTGTATAGGCTAGTAGTTGGATGTAATTAAATCTAGTCTTATTGATATATATAAAGAAAGGCTAGCCGGCGGTGGTGGCGCATGCCTTTAATCCCAGCACTGGGGAGGCAGAGGCAGGTGGATCTCTTTGAGTTCGAGACTAGCCTGGTCTACAAGAGCTAGTTCCAGGACAGGTTCCAAAAAAACCACAGAGAAACCCTGTCTCGAAAAACCNAAAAAAAAAAAAAAAAAAAAAAAAAAAAAAAAAAAAAAAAAAAAAAAAAAAAAAAAAAAGAAAGGCTAGCAGGATGGCTCAGTAGGTAAAGCACTTGCTGGGCAAGCAGCACACCCAAGTTCAATCCAAGTAAAGGTGGAAGAGAAAACTGATTTCACAAAATTGTCCTCTTACATCAACATATGGTACTATGGTATATGTCATGCACATGAACACGTGTGCATTTTCATGGGCGTGCACACATACAGACAAAAACACACTCTTTTACGAAGTACAGAGAAGAAAAGAGGTAGCACAGATCCTCTTTTCCCTTATATGCTGTAAACACCTCCTTTTTAACACACTCTTACCTATCAGTAAAACAGTAACTGATAGGCAAGAGCTTTAGGTTCCATTAAGGCTGTTAACAGTAAAATAATAATAATAATAATTCTATGTCTTATTAAGACAAAAAATTTCTAATAATATTACAAGTATTTCTAAGACTCAAAATGGCTTTTAATTGAATCCGCCTAAAATTTAGATGCCACAAAGTCTGGGAATCATTCTATGACAGAATGGAGATTTGAACTTCTTGTTAGTTCTTTTAAACAATAGCTTAAAAGCTATTTGTGTTTCCAAAACAGGTCACTTTGTTTTTGGCATAACAGAAGCCAGCTCAATTGATAACTAGTACAGTAAAACATTCTTATAGCAATGATATTAAGAAATGAATTAGACTAATTACAATATGCCAGGTGTTCCAATGTGCCTGCTTACCGAGGAGAGAAGGAGGCAGCACACAGGGCTTGCCTGATGGCGACCATCTAGTGTGCAGGAGAGGAGAGCAGCACCAGACTTGGTAGAGCTTTATCTTCTAAACCGCAGTGCAGGGAAAGCCAGGTTATTTGAGCATTCACTTGCAGTACCTTCTAAGTTTTCTTATAGTTAAAACTTTAAAATCTCCCCACAGGAAAATTTTACTGTGCCTCCAAAACATTAAGAGGCAGAAGTTTTTTCTTAAAATGTTATTGATTTCCAAGACTCTGAACAAAGCAGTAGCTTCTCCTCACAGCAGTGGGCAGCAGCAGTGGCAGAGGCTCGGGGTTTATAAAAATTGTCGGGCAAGCCGGGCGGTGGTGGCACATGCCTTTAATCCCAGCACTTGGGAGGCAGAGGCAGGTGGATCTCTGTGAGTTCAAGACCAGCCTGGTCTACAAGAGCTAGTTCCAGGACAGACTCCAAAACCACAGAAAAACCCTGTCTCGAAAAACAAAAAACAACAACAACAACAAAAAACCTGTCGGGCATTAGGTGTTTCGGTTTTGACGTGAGACAGGATCTTACTATGTAGCTGTGGCTGGCCTGAAACTTGGTATGTATACCAGGCTAGCCTCCGATCAGAAATCCACCTGTCTCTGCCTCCCTGGTGCTAGGGCTGATAGAAATAAAGTTTGAGATGGGTATTAATCCAGAAATCTTTCACCTAGGATGGAAATATGGGCTAAGTATTTAGGAGTAAGTTTGGGGTAGACAAATGTGAGAACTGTGAGCACAGGGACAGTTAAATAAGAACATGAAAATGGAGACAAGGGAGAAAACATTTAAGGAGAGGTGATGGATAGTGGGTTGAGAGAGAAGAGTTGAAAAAGTAGTAAATGGAGAAGGCACAGTCAGTGGCACAGGAGAAATGACAGACAGAATGTGGTATCCTGGAAGCAGAGCAGAAACCCAACAAGTTTTAAAGAAAGTCAGTCAACTGTGAACAAGTGTGTCAATACACGGAGAATTAATTGATCAATTGCAGTTTCACAGTGGTCACTGGTGACTTTGAGAAGCTGTTTTGGTGCAGTGGGTTGAAACAGAATGGAAGGAGACAGTGAGTATAGGCAACTTTTGGCAGAGCTGAGACAGTGTGGGAGCAAAGAATGTATAAAGAGTATTTATAGCATCTTTGTAGGAAAATAATCTGCTACTCAGGGGCTATGAGTAATGGAGTGTGGGGAGCAAGTAAGCCCCCTTTTGAATGAGAATTCTTAACATAAGCATGATTATGTTAAGGACTCCAAAGCTAAAGACCTATGGGAATATCAAGGCCTTTCCCTGGGTGCAGAAAGCACCAAGCACAGCTTCCTCCTCCCATATGACTGATGAGACTGCTCCTCAACAAAGAAACAACACTGAGATTAGCTAACCTGTATCCTCCTCCAGATGCACACACACATGCACGCACGCACGCACGCACGCACGCATGTATATAATAATCGGGCTGCTGCTGATGTATCTCCATCAGAGCACATGGTCCATCCGATTCCAGTTTTTCTGTGTCTTCCAGCCAGGTCAATCCCAAAGCCCTGCTGATTGAGGCAATGTAGCAGGGGAAGAAAAGTAGAAGAGGTGGACTCAGAACCAGAATAATGGCCTTAGACAGAACACAGACCATTCATACTGGAAGGGGGCAGGAGCTGCAAGCAGATTCAGGTGCGCAGGTAAAGGTGGGAGAACTTTAAAAAACTCATTAAAAGAATGAAATAATTTAGCTAGGCAGTAGTGGTGCACGCCTATAATCCCAGCACAGAGGCAAGTGAATCTCTGTGAGTTTGAGGCCAGCCTGGTCTACATGAGCTAGTTCCAGGACAGGCTCTAAAGCTATAGAGAAACCCTGTCTCAAAACAAAACAAAACAAAACAAAACAAAACAAAATAACAACAAAACAAAAAAAGAATGAGATAATTTATCTCATTAACGAGAGAGAGAAATCTAGAATCAGCCATTTTTTAAACTAAGAAATGGCTCAGTCCATTAAAGCACATTATGCAAGCATGAGGGCCTGAGTTCAGAACATAAGCATAAGAACCATGTCAAAGTCAGGTGCAGTCAAGGGAGTGGTGGGAACGGGCGCATCCCTACGAAATCATTGGTCAGTCACCCTGGCCAATCAGGGGTTTTCAGGTTCAGTGGGAGACTCTCAAAATATAAGATCAAAAAGACCTCTGGCCACTTGTAGACTCACAAGAAAGTTTCTCTATTTTTTTTTTCTCGAGACAAGGTTTCTCTGTAGTTTTTGGTGCCTGTCCTGGAACTAGCTCTTGTAGACCAGGCTGGCCTTGAACTCACAGAGATCTACCTGCCTCTGCCTCCCACTCACGAGTGCTAGGATTAAAGGCCACCACTGCCCGGCCTCCTCTTTCTAAGATTATACATAATTTTAACAGATATCTGTGAGTTGCAAGATTACCAGGAACTCTGTCTTCAGGCTCTAAATTCCCTCAGTTAGCAAATTTAGAAACTTAAAACAAGGGTTCTCTTAATCCTTGGAGAATATTATATACCCATGTGCAATATTTATAATACTGAAAAGCTGGAAATAATATAGATATCTAACACAAGGGATTATTTCAAAAATGAATGAGAGGAAAAGTGTTATGAACTATTAAGAAAGTATTATACAGATACTTCAGAAAGTTTAAAAGTAATAAAAACAAAATATGAAGGTACAGATACCATGATTATGGATACATACATAAAGTAATTAGATCTATCGAAGGCACAGGAATAGTCACCTCTGTGAACTCAACATTTATCATGCATACCTCCTATTCCCACATCATTTCCCATGTACATTTATTATTTTTATAACTGTTGCCAGGGATGGTAGCATATGCCTTTAATCTCAGGACTCAAAAGGCAGAGGCAGGTGGATCTCCATTAGTTCCAAGCCAGCCTTACATACATAGCAAGTTTCAGGCCTATAATGAGACCCTAATTAAAGAAAAAAAAAAGTGAGCGTCAGGAAAGAAAATTGTTAATACTCCCACAAATAGTTCCCAGGTAATGCCAAATCTGAGGACAGACCCAGTTGGCTGCACTAATCTTATTATTTATTATTTTAATGTTTTATTTTTAATCTTAATGTTTATTATTATTTTACTACCACATGCAGGTTGAAAACATGTTTAAAATTGAGAAATGTAGAGACAGGTGCCTTAAGAACCTCTTCATTGACTTTCTGGTGTCCTTTGAAACCTAGTCTACTCAGTGGCCATCTGCTCATATGAGCTCCACATAACCCTTCAGGGCCACCATGTCTCAGGATGAAATCTATATGCTGTAACGAGGCTATGTGAGAGTCCAAAGGTCTCTGCTATCTACCCCACTGGCTTCATTACATCCTGTTTTGTATCCTTGTTCAATGGCTGCTTCCTCAACCACAAAATGACTCCTCCATGAAAAGCTATGACTGCTTGCTCCTTTATATCCTGAGTGCCTAGATGAGCACCTTGTACCAAGTAGTTGCTCAAAAAATGTAGTCAAAATACCTGAAAAAAAGGCAACTCAGAGAAGAAAGATTTGTTTTGGCTCAGTTTCAGAAACTTCCATCTAGTTAGTGGGTTCTGTATGTTTGGGCACTACATGATGGATGGCATTTGTGGCAGAGACAAGCTGCTCACTTCATGAAGGACAGGAAGCAGAGCAGACAGGAATACAGGAAGGGTAGGACACAACTGGAGTGACTACTGCTCCCAAGGCGGAATCACCTGTTATCACCTCTCAGTGCTGCCAAGGAGGAGCCCATCATCAGGTCTCTGGATCAGCCTCATAGACACACCCAAAGGTGTGCTTTACTTACTTAGGTGGTTCTCAATCTACCTTAGCTGATTGCCAAGACAATCATAATATATAATGGGACTTCTCTTGGGCAAGTGGAAGCCTATCTGGACTATGTACTTGTTTAAAGCCTGATCCACAGGTAAATACACAGAAGAAAATGCCAACTGAATAAACATCATTCTCCTCCAAGTACACGTATCCTGCCCTTGGTCACCATCATATCAGGTCCCATCACTTTAAATGTCACCTGTAAGCTTATGGCTTCCTGCATTCTACCCCTAGCCTGTACTTACTTGAAGAACTTATATATACAACTCTGTATTTAACACCTCCACTGAGAATGTCTTAAAGAGACCTCAACCAAACCATAGTGCAGATAGAATTTTTTTTCACCCGCATTTGTGTCACAATCTATTCTTGTCACTGTTCAGGTCACAGAGCTGGAGTCTTTGACCACCCTTCCCTCCTATTCTGTATCCAATCCATTAGTAAAACTGTCAGCTCTATCTTACGGCTGGAATTGGCCATCGCTTGTCTCATCTCTGCCACTACTATTCCGATGCAAGACAGCATGACCTCTAGTCCAGAATACAACAAGCACTAGCTGACCTGTGTGCACTGGCTTCCTGAGGCTGTCCTAGAGGTAGACCTAGGAGCGAGGCCATCATGTCCAGGCTTCAAGGGCATTTCTCAGACAGGCTCTCTTGAGATTCTAGTACAGCAAAGCTTTGACTCTGTCAACTTGGATTCTCTTATTTTTATTTACTGTACTTGCCAGGGCCAGGTTATTTATTTTCATTTATTATCTTGGTGAACAGAAGTTCTAGAAAGACTGTCCACTTTGCTTCCATACCACCTAGAACAATGTGACAAGTGCTCTCTCAAAAATCTTTCGCTATTCTTTTCACACATACATAAACATAAGGTTTATTTTATGAATGTGTTTTGTCTACATGTACGTCTGTACACCATGCATGTATGAGATTCCCTAGAACTGGAGTTACTGGCAATTTTAAGCCACTATATGGGCACTGGGAACTGAGTCTTCTATAAAAGCATCAAGCGCTCTTTACTGCTGAGCCATTTCTCCAGCCCCTCAAAAATCTTAACTAAACTGAATGAAGGTCTGAACAAACTCTCTTAAATTCTGGACAGTCGGATTCCCCCCCCC
>NW_026068256.1:23688-83732 GCF_014885135.2 Alexandromys fortis | reverse complement strand
GGCCCCCCCCCCCCCCCCCCCCCCCCCGGTCAGTGAATTAGAATGTAATGCCAGAACCTGGTCCTATTGCCTGATCCTTTGTTCAGAGCCACTAACGACAGGCAGCTGAGGTTCAGCGCTAGTGTACTTGCCTGTCTTGCACAGAGCTTTCGTTCCACTAACATTGCAAAAAGAAAACCCAAGTGTTAACCGGGAACCTCACTATACATACAGCATGACACTGAGTCAAATCCAGCTCCTTAGCTCCTAGAGCTGATTACACATCCTATGGTATATTCTACCCTCAAGCTAGTGTGATCTGTAATTGAGGCTATTTCCACCCTTTCATCTGTAAGTGGGTCTGAATGCCCTGTAGACTTCACGTGATGCTAAGAGAGTTAGGCGCTCATTACAGATTATGTGGGGTGGTTACTTAACAGGTAAGCAGTTTTACCCTTCAGAGGACATCTGGTATTATCTGTATACATTTTTGGTTCTTAACACTGGAAGTGCAGTATGACAACATCTCTTGGGTAGTGGTCAGATATTCATTAAACTGCTAAATTTAAAAAACTGTAGGAGGTTCCTATTCTGCATGAAGTTCTTACAATAGGCCCTAAAAGGCCAGGATAAAAGTGAGGATGGAGTCACCACCTTATCAAACTAAAATGAACTATGTGACCCTCCTAGAAGGTTTCCCAAACAGGCCAGTTTCAATGGGCATAAAAACAAAGGCCCTATGTTTCAAACTTTAGAAAAATAATCCACTTTAACCAGCCTATTGTTCTGTCTCCCTGTTCCCTACCATCTTCTAAGGAAAAGACCATATTGGCTTTTTTTTTTCCCTGTGTTTTTACCTACTTTGACCTCTTTCAGCCTAACTGACCTCTGCTTAGCACATGGGGACACTATGAAGTACACATGACTGTGGAAGGGCAAATAACACCAATGCAGATCTTCACATTTAAATGCTTTGACAGCATCTTTTGAGGCACTGAACAATTCACAACAACAACAAAACTTCCTAGTCCAAACATAGACAGTGGTTTTAGGGTAAGGCCAATTGTCTGCTAGCATCTTTGGTAAGGTGTCTAATACCATACTACATAATCTGAATATAGCATTTTATCTCCAAATTGCCCCTAAAAAATAAGGACTATCACAGTCCCCTTTGTATGAGAAAACTAAACTCAAAGAGGTAGATGAGTTTGCCAAATTAAACTTTGTTGGGACAGAGCTGGGATGTGTATCCAAGGCTGTTTTCACGATCCTCCTACCTCCACCTACCTGTTTACATCTGCTCTGGCCGGCTGAGCCCACTGACCAGGACTGAGAAGCCTACTAGACACTCTGCATGTAACACAGCAGGGTGTCATTTACTCAGGCAATGCTTGGCTATGGTCACAGGGACTTGAGTTGTCTCACCCTATCTGGCTTCACTTTGCCCACAATCAAGTACCATCGTTAGCTCCAAAGCTCAGCTCCCCTGCCAGCCCCAGCTCTATGAGGTAGAAGATAGGGGTTCAAGATCTAGACCTTGCAACCTCCTCTTTGGCAAGGGCCTTGAATCTTAAGTAAACCCTGGAATCACAAGGTCACCTCAATCTTTTTTTTTTTTTTTTCCCAGATCAGGGAAGAATGAAGTTGCTAGTTAGTATGACCACAGAACTCATGGCTCAATACAGGGCTCAAGGGAACCCTGGTCCAATGGGGGAGGGCAGACCACTGTTCTTTTTAGTCAGAATGTGGGCAGAAAGCACTACAGACTCTGCTTGAGAATGACAACCATAAAGGGTTTCCTAGAAGCACTTCTAGATGGCAACATTAGCCTGGTATCTTTAGAGGGGCTTTTCTACTTACAGTTCCCACTATTCCCACTATTCCCACTTAGCTCACACTCATTTGCTATCTTCTCAGAACCAATCAGAGGTAGTTTATTATTATCCAGAAGCTCCTTGAGGGTGGGATTCTAACAGGCTTCACACACACTTCAAACTTCTAAAAGCTGCACTGCACAGCACAGCACAACACCTTTCTGCTAATGGGGACATTTGCAGTTTGCAGGAACAAGGGGACTCTTAATTTGATGCATATTTGTTGCTTCTGGGGAAGTTCTATTATCACCAGAGAGTTGACAAGAGTGTAAAAATGAGCAAACAAGGAATGAAAAATGGTCAAAAGGTTTTGGAATTCTGTAGTGGTTTGAATGAAAATGGTCCCCATAGGCTCATATATTTGAATGCATGGTTCCTAGATGTTGACTACTTAGGAAGCATTAGGAGGTGTGGTCTTGTTGGAAGAGCTGTATCAATGGGGGCAGGTTTCGAAAAGCCCACACTACTTTCAATTTCTTACTCCCCACCTAAAACTTGTTGGTCAGATGTGAGTTCTGCTCTCAGCTACTCCTACAGTACCGTGTTTGCTGCCATGAGTCCTCTGAAACTGAAAGCAAGCCCACAATTAAGTGTTTTCTTTTTCCTTTTTTGTTTTTTGAGACAGGATCTCTGTGTAGCTAGCCCTGGCTGTCCAGTAATTTACTATGTCTCTTCCCGAATGCTGGGATTTAAGGCATGTGCCAGTATCACCAAGACTAAATGTTTTCTTTTACAAGTTGCCTTATTAATGTCTCTTCACAGCACGAGAACAGTGACTAGGACAACATCTAGAACAGTAACCCCCACATACAACACACAAAAGAGCCTTTGGAGCAGTTGAACAGCAACCAAGACAACATCTAGAACAGTACTCCCACATCAAAGAACCTTAGGGGCAGAGGCAGTGGTGGCGCACACCTTTAATCCCAGCACTCGGGAGGCAGAGGCAGGTGGAGCTCTGTGAGTTCGAGGCTAGTCTGAGCTACAGAATGAGTTCCAGGACAGCCAGGGCTACACAGAGAAATTCTGTCTTGGGGGGTGGGGGGGGGGAGAGGAAATACCCTTGTGGGTAAAATGATGATTGTCCATCAGGAAGAAGGCCCTGAGTTTGATCCCCAGCAACAGAAACAAGCAAGCCCTTGATTGTTTAAAAAATAAAGGAGTATTATCACAAGAATGAAAATGGAAAAAAAGAAAAAAAATAAAATAAAGGAGTATAGAGAAAACATATGTTCTTAGAAAATTACCTTTCTAATCTGCATTTGAAGAACACAAGACCTGGTAGCTTTAAATCCAATGCTGATGAAGGATGCTGACTCAGTCAGGAGCTGAATGCAATGGAGGCGATGGAAGTATTATGGCAGTAACTCAAGGGGGTGGAGGTACCACCTAATCTGGAGTCTAAGTGAAAAGACAGCTTTGCAAAAAGGAAAAGAGAAAGTGACCCCAGGAAGAGCTGCTTCTGAGCAACTGCAGAGAGACTGCCAGTGCCAGTGCTGAATCTGACGGTTACAACCACTCAGTGACCTTCCCTCCGTCTCCTGAAATACTGCTTTTTAATTCAAATAAATGAAACAAGGCTGGCCAAGCCTTTAATCAGAGGCTGTGTGTGTGTGTGTGTGTGCATGCATGCATCAGAGGTTCAGATTTTGGTACCATCATTAGTGTCATAGTGCTTAATCTTAGGCCTTACCTGGTGCCACTTCTTCCTCAGGATATACATCTTATAGAACTATGAACTCCTCAAAATCCTAAGCCCAGCATTAGAAAAATGCAGGATAAAAGAAACTCTTTTCACACACACACACACACACACACACACACACACACACACACACACACACACAGAATGCTCCTGGGAGAAATACTCATTGTTACTACTATCTTTCACTTTTATATTATGTGTCTTTATTCAAACTGTTATTCAAACCAAGTAGAGAAAAATGTAAAAATGTAAACAGGAAACTTCTAATCACATTATTGACATACAATTTATGTATCAAAACTACATATATAGGCATTTAAGGTTAGCTGTTCAAAGCCTTTGGCTTTGGGAGACAATTACTAGATTCCCCGTTTTTGTTTACGCACTTGAGCGGACTTGAACAGCAAGCAGCTAGTGTATGACGTGCTGATTACACCCAGATCTGTCCCTGGGCTCGTCCTCAATTTTCACTGCTCTGTAATCACTTAAGTCATCAGTTTCCCTAAATTAGGGGAGATATCTCAGATGAAGACCTTCTTGTCCACTGGGGTATTTCCCTCCAAATATAAGGCTAAATTAAGGGATTCTCTCACACAGTAGCTACTTCCTTCCCCGGGGCAAACACTGCCATCCTTTCTACCCCAATCCACCCAGAGCACCAACTTCTTAAACCCGCACTGCCTGGTGGAGATCCCTTTGGGGATAATAATCCCTGACTTTAAAAACAAATCTCCCTGCCTTCCTATCCCCAGTCCCCTCACACTGGGCTGCTCTAGTGTAGGAGCAGTTGTAAGTGGGATCCTTATCCCTTGCTAAGAATGTAAGCATTGGGGTGGGAGCGAGACTGTAGTTGGAATGTAAAATGAATAAAAACAAACAAAAGAATGTAAGCATTGCTAAAAATTAAGAATGAGACAGTAGAAGCCCTCAAGGACTCTTCCTGTGCCAATGTGCCTGCAGCATACCTCGGTAGCTATTCCCAGTCGGCCCTATTTCAGGTACCTTTGGAAGAAGGGAGAGGCCCACCCACCTCCGGAGGCCTCCTTCGGAGAGTATACTTGAATACACCTGACAGCCACTCGGGATTTGACGTGACTTTTCGCACAGCTGGAAAAAGCTACAGGATGTGCCTCACCACAAAGCAGCAGAAAAGATCCAGTCAGCAACCACCATTGCGCCCACGGACCAATGGGAGAAATTCTGGGGGTTACGTTCTGCGAATAGGGACAAACGATGCGAGGGTAGGGGCGGGTTCGGGACAACAGAAGGCAGTATCATCCACTTCCCAATGAGCTGTACTGGCACCTCCCCAGATGATGACTGCAGTTGGCCAGATCCCGTCCTCCTAAGACTTCTACCATCTACTCCCAACAACGACAGACCCCACTATGCTGCCTGAGAGAGGAGCTGGGGATTTAGAGTCTACCGCAGAGAATGATGTGCTACAGGAAGGTAGCTATCAAAAACATCCAGATGCCGGAAAAGATGAAACAGGACTTCACAGGATGTGCTACTCAGGCAGAAATAAAGCAGAGAAATAAAAGAAATGGATATCGTTGCCCATTATTAAGAAGGTGAGGACCGGGTGTAAGGTGTTTAGCTCCTTCCCTGCGACCCTGCTAGGAGGTTTGGGGGACAGCCAGGGTTGCTCCTGGCCCTTGGAAGTTTCCAGAGGTCAATTTTGTACACCTCATGGGAAGACTAGACTATAGGGACCCTAAATTCTTGTTGTTTTATTTCCCATCTACAGTGGAGAAAGCAGCACCTAGCAATGGTTTCCAGGATCAGGAAGGTGTGAGTGAATCCACCTTCCTTCAGAAGGAGTCCTTCAACCAGCTTTGTGTCCCTGGGAGAGCTGCCTGCGTTTCAGGTCTAGCCCCTACGTGATCTTGCCAGCTTTCTAGTGTGGAGTCAGCAGTTAGGTAAAGTGGGTAGTGGTGGTGGTTGGGAGCTTGGTAAACGGTGACATGTAGAAAGCTGACAAGTCGTCAACTTCTGGGGCTGGGAGAAAAAAAGCTGGTAGTAACTCACTTTTAATTCCAGCACTTGGGAGGCAGACGCAGGCAGATCTCTGAGGGTTCCAGGCCGGCCACGGCTACACAGAAAAACCCTGTCTCGAAAAACAAACAAAAAGCTGGTAGCCTAAGCCATGGGGATGGAAATGGAGATTCCAGTGAGAATGAGAGCTTTCAAATGGAACAAACATAGCAGTGTATGTGTCTGCTTGTGTGCGGGCGTGCGGGCGTGTGTCTATGTGTGGGCTGCAATACTAAGTGTAGCCAATTTTTGCATCACTCCTGGCACCTTCTCTTACTAGATTATCGCTGGCTGTTCCTTATACAGCAACTGCAGAAGTCAACACAGGGGCCCAAGCACCCTTTGGAAAGAGTGATAACTGGTCACCTTGTGGACGAGGCAGCGGGTTAACACCATTGAGATGTTTGGGGGAGGGGGAAGAGTGTTTAAATTCTAATTAAGGATAAAATTTAGCCAGCATCCAACATTTTTATAGTAACAGTAGAATACTTATGTCTTGTTCCCTTAAATTTAAATTTTGGTACCAAGCTGCTTTGTCATCTGGAAGTCTTGGTAAGTGGAAAAGGCATACAGTTAAAGTGTGGGTGATGACTAGTGGATTTGAATGGAGTACTGGGTCAAAATTTTGTCATTTCCTTAAATTTTGGGTATACTGTAAATATACTCAGGATAGTTGAATACTGTTTATACAGAAGAAAAAAATGATAAAATTTGTTCATGTCACCTGGCCTTGAAGAACACCTATAAAGATGATTACAATGGTAAGAAAATGTCCTTTGGCTGGGAATGTGGCTTAACAGGTAGCGTGCTTGCTTAGCAGGCATGGAGTCCTGGGTTAGACCTAGCACCTTGTAAACAGACGATGGTGGCACACCCTCCTAGGAGCACCCCCCCCCCCCAGCACTCCCAGCTGGGGCAGGAGAACCACAAGTTCAAGGTTATATGCAATGAGTTTGAGGCCAGCCTGAGATACTGGAGACCCTGTCTCAAGTGGGGTAAGGAGTGGCTTTAAGGCAATTTTTCTACCTTTAACCTCCTCAGCATCCAGAACTCCCATCTTAGCTCAGATCACAAATACGTCTGCACTGTTGCAGTATACACTGGCAACGTGGACCTGGTGACACTGTCACAATTTAAGAATTTAATTCTAACCTTTCTCTCTTCTTTGTAGGCAGCGGCTTATTCAGGAAGCTAACTAACTCTTACTGATGGTTCAGCAATAAAATTCTAGTCTTTTCTTCTTTTTTATTTTTGGTTCCTTTCTCAGGAGTATGACAAAAAACAATAAGTATAATAAAATTCTACCTGGTACTGTAACTTGACAAAGAGTAAGAAAAAAAATTGTTTTAACACCACGGAAAAGGGGAGGGGTAAGTAATGACAACACATTTTTAAAAATTTTGCTTGTTTTTATGAGAGTCCCTCTATGTAGCCCTGGCTTTCTCTGAGTTCACTATGTAGATGAGGCTGGCCTCAAACTCAAAAAATCCACCTGCTTCTGACCTCCCAAGTGCTGGAATTAAAAGTGTGCACCTCCACATCTGGCTAAAGATTGTTTTTTTTTTTTTTTTAATTTTCGAGACAGGGTTTCTCTGTAGCTTTTGGTTCCTGTCCTGGAACTAGCTCTTGTAGACCAGGCTGGCCTCGAACTCACAGAGATCCGCCTGCCTCTGCCTCCCGAGTGCTGGGATTAAAGGTGTGCGCCACCACCGCCCGGCCAAGATTGTATTTTTAATAATGCAAAAAAGTGGTACTTATCAAAGGATTAGGGCATATGCATTTCTAACAGACAAGCAGTAGTGCAACTCATAAAACCAGTCCTCTAAGATAAATGCTGTCAATTAGGCATTGAAAACCACTCAGCGGAATGTCTCCTTAAGCCTTACAAAACACACGACATGGCCAATAAACCACCTCTGGTATTTGTTCTCAACTAAAATAAAATAAACAGGAAAACTATGGCTACGGTAACCTTTAATAGCACTGCAGAATGGAGACTGACAGCTGCTGGTGGCTGTGCTGCTGTGTGGCAGCTGATACTGTGCTCTGATGATGTATGTATGTTCAAACCACTCTTAGCTTCCTTAAACACATCACTGATTCACTGTGGTCATATGCCATGATTTTTACTGACAACTACATGTGCAAATAAGTGCAAGAAAACGATTCCTGATTAGTAGCTAATAAATTCACAATCAGGGATGACTAGGGCTATTAAACAACCACGGACTGAACACCAGGATGGCTAACACAGTGAGTGACACTACTGCTTTCTAATAGTTCAATGAACACAAACTTTTGTTTTATAAAAAATATTATTTAAAATCTTGAATAAAATTGTATTCAGGTTATGGGGGAGGCTGACAAAGACTTAAAAATTCAATCCGAGATCAGCCTGGACTATAAAGGAAAACCCTGTCTCAAAACAGAAAACTAAGGAAATCAATTATGATGTCCTAACTGTAGTTAAGCTGTGACTAGAACACCCAGAGGAGCACTCTTGCATGTGGCATACTTTCCAAATGTTAAACTGTTGGCCAAATTCTAAATAAAACGACAGTATACTCCAACATATAAGCATGTAGACTCAGGGACAATGCACTATGTTAAACGTTCTAAATTTATGCACAAAAGCATTTCAGGCTTAAGTAACCAAACAAAATCAAGTACCACACAAGACAAAATAGTTCATTGTAGGATACTGGTCTCCATACTGCAAAAGCTAATAAGCCTAACCGGCTCACTAAATACTTACAACAAGCACACTAGGATGACAACCAAATACACACTCAGACATCAGTAATCTTCTCTAGAGAAGGGTTACTACAAGTGGATAGTGTGACCAGGAAAGAGAGTGCACAACCCTTGGCAACTGTGTTGCACATTTACTGAAGCAAGTACGTTTGGTGCTACATAGTATTGCTTTGTGGCTCAGAAGCAACTGTGAATACAGAAACAAATACTATAAACACATACATTGTAAGTATGTGCAAGCCAACACAACTCAAATACAACCGAGAATTGAAATAACACATAAAAAAGGAATTTCAAATATGCAGTTGAGAAAAAAACAAGAGACTATCTGGAAATTGCGTTACTGACCCAGCAGGTCCTTTACCACCAGTATGTTATCTAAAATGACAATCTGTGACAAGGCAAAGAAACAAAGCAAAAACACTGAAGCCAGCACACAGTTTTAGAACATGTTATTTAAGTTTAAAATCTGTGGAAAAATTCTTCAAAAAGGTAATAAAATAGTGTTAAGTTAAAAAAAAAGTGTCAGTTCTTACAGGCTAGACCATAAAAAACCATTTTGTTCTATCACCAAAAATGTATCTTTTTATATATTGATTTTTTAAAAATGTGCACTGGTGTTTTACCTGCATGTATGGAGTTACAGACAATTGTGAGCAGCCATGTGGATGCTGGGAATTGAATCTGGGTCTCTGGAAGAGTAGTCAGTGCTCTTAACCACCGAGCCATCTCTCCAGTCCCTATATACTAATTTATTTTTTAAAGAAGAAGAAAGTATAAATACAAAACTAAAGAAGAATTAAGGAAAGGAGAGAGCATTGAATCAGAAGGTCTCAGTGAATTGAGAAGACACTGAGTTTGGGGAGAAAGAAACATCTAGGACTTGTTTTCCATATACAGAAAGCCTGTATTCTGTGTGACACCAGAGCTCACAAAGGACTGGAAATAGTCTGTGGTCCACTGGTTAGAGTAAAGAAACCACCCAGAGCACAACACCAAAGTCTCTGTAAGAATCTCTGCAAGGGAGGAGCCCTTGGGAGTGGGAGCTAATCAGGCCACGCACAGTGGCGTCTGTGAATGCCATGAAAACCTTAGCAAGCATCACAGGTTAAGGACAGCATAATGCCATTTGACTATGGAAGAATACAGCAAACATCAGCACACAGTAAAACACACAATTCACAATGGCTAGGCATACAAAGAAGCAGGAAAAGATGAAATAGCCAGAAGAAAAAATAATTGGGGGAAGGTGGCTAGACAGATGGCTCGGTGGTTAAGAGCACATGATGTTCTTACAGAGGACCTGGGTTTGGTTCCACCCATGTCGGGCAACTCATAACTCTGCATAACTCCAGCTCCTGGGATATGACATCTACATCTGGCCTCTAGACACACAGGATACATTCCTACATACACACAAACACATGAACTTAAAATATTAAAAAAGTCTTTAAAAAGAAAAAAGGAACGTGGCTGGGCAGTGGTGGTAAATGCTTTTAATCCCACCACCCAGGAGGGTCTCTGTGTGTTCAAGGTCAGCCTGGTCTACTGAGCAAGGACAGCCAGAGCTACACAGAGAAACTCTGTCTAAAAACAAACAAATGAAAGTGACACTTAAGTGAACAAACGAGAGCTCAATTCAGTACACACCTGTAATCCCCCAAATCAGGGAACCAAGGCAGGAGGAGCTTAGGCCTATACAATGACACACCATCTTAAATACAAAAGCACCATCCGAAAACTGCCTTAAGATAATTCCAGTGCCAGGGTTGAGCTCCTTCAGAATCACAGGCAGCCTGGAGTGGAGGCACACCTTTCTACTGTGCCCCATTTTCTGCTCAACAAAGAGACCAAGCTGGTGTAATGCTATTTTAGTTCCTAGTTACTGATGATTACTCCCACCTTCCCCAAGACAGGGTTTCTCTGCCTCGCAAGTGCTGGAACTAAAGACGCGTGACATCACACCCAGCTTACTGGTGATTCTTAAATCACTAAAGTAACCTAAACAAGAACACTAATTAAAAAAAAAAAAAAAAGCTGAAAGGCAAAGGCAGACAGATCTGCATGGCTAGCCTGGTCTACAGAGTGAGTTTCAGGACAGCCAGGGCTACAAAGAGAAACCTTGTCTCCAAAAATAAGCAAAATATGAAAAGAGAGAGAAAATAAAAGAGAATATGTAACAAATATGAAGACATAATAACTAACTCCAGGCTAGATAGACACTCAGAAATTAAATTCAAGTGTTGCTCTTCCAGAGATCTAAGTTAAGTTCCCAGCACCCAGGTCAAAAGATTCCCCACCACAGGTAGCTCCAGTTCCAGGGGATCCGACTCCCTTCTCTGGCCTCTGTAGGCACCTGCACTCATAAGCATACACTTTCAAACACACACACATAATTAAATATAATTCTAAAAAAAAAAAACTCATGTTAAGGGAAAAAGAGTAGGACAGAAATTTTTCAAAAGAGGAAAAAAATCAAATACAATTGTATTAAATAATTACACTAAATGTAAGTTCATTATTTTCTTCAATTAAAAGGTAATGAAGATTGTGCAGTGGCATAAAATGGTTGATGTTGGTAAGACCACAAAGTAGGGGCAAAGACTACCAAATCAGACAACAAGCAAGAGCCAACCATCCAGAAATAATCTGAATATAAAGATACTTTACTGAACTTGGAAAGTTGGAAAAATAAATGAACAAAATACCAAAAAAAAAAAAAAAATTTCTGTAGCCGGGCAGTGGTGGCAGGCAGATCTCTGTGAGTTCGAGACCAGCCTGGTCTACAAGAGATAGTTCCAGGACAGGCTCCAAAATCACAGAGAAACCCTGTCTCGAAAAAAAACCAAAAAAAAAAAATTCTATAAAAATCAAGAGGAGAGCATATAGGCTCATACCTGTAATCCCATCACTTGGAAGGTTGAGACAGAAAACTTCAATGAGTTCAAGGATGCACAGTGAATTAATTCCAGGTCAGCCACTGTGAGCTGCAATACAAGATTGTCTCAAAACCAAGAAACTAACCAAGAACAGAGAGTCCTATGAAATACCAAAAGCATCTGCCCACCTCTAATCCCTACACTCAGGAAGCACACAAAGAATTCAAGGTCATCCCAGCTACCAAGCACATTTAAGGTCAGTTTAGACTTCAAGGTTGCCTCCAAAACCAAACCACTCACCCCACAGTCTCCTGTCACAAAACAAAACACCCAACCAAGAAGAGACTGAGTCTCTACAGAGCTCACAATTGACTCAATACAAATTGGTTACTATCCATTCATTTGCTGACCATCTCTTGACACTACTTTTAAAATAAGAATCAGTCTTCTACTCCTTCTGGGCACATCTGCTTCTTTTTTTTCTAAAGCTTTAAGGTGTGCTGTTAAGTCTCCAATGTATGCTTTCTCCGTTTTCTTTAAGTGGGCACTTAGTGCTATGAACTTTCCTCTTAGCACTGTTTTCATCGTGTCCCATAGGTTTGAGTATGTTGTCTCTTTATTTTCATTACATTCAAGGAAGACTTTAATTTCTTTCTAATTTCTTCCTTCACCCAGGTGTGGTTCAGTAGTTGATTGTTCAGTTTCCATGAGTTTGTCGGCTTTCTGGGGGCAGCATTGTTGTTGCCTTCTAACTTTAATCCGTGGTGATCTGATAAGACACAGGTGGACACTGATATTCTTTTGTATCTGTGGAGGTTTCCTTTGTTTACGAGTATATGGTCAATTTTTGAGAAGGTTCCATGAGCTGCAGAGAAGAAGGTATATTCTTTCCTTTTTGGGTGGAGTGTTCTATAGATGTCTGTTAGGTCCATTTGTTTCATTACCTCTAGTAATTCTCTTAATTCTCTATTAGGTTTCTGTCTGATTGACCTGTCCATTGGAGAGACACACACTGAGACAATGGGGATGTTCTATAGGGAACTCACCAAGGCCAGCTGGCCTGGGTCTGAAAAAGCCTGGGTTAAAACAGGTCTCACTGAACATAGTGGACAATGAGGACTACTGAGACCTCAAGAACATGGGCAATGGGTTTTTGAGCCTACTGCACGTATTGGCTTTGTGGAAGCCTGGGCAGTCTGGATGCTCACCTTACGAGACCTGGATGGAGGTGGGTGGTCCTTGGACTTCCCACAGGGCAGAGAACCCTGATTGCTCTTTGGGCTGACTAGGGGGGGGGGGGCTTGGTTGGGGGGGGGGGAGGGAAAGGGGAGGCGGGGGGGGGGAAGAGACAGAAATCTTTAATAAATTAAAAAAATGTCAAAAAAATAAAATAAGATTCATTTTAATTATTTAATATAAATAAATTTAATAATTAAATTTGGATATAATATATAAATAATACATCCTCAACAATCTTTCAATTCTTAAATCAGTTTGTTATCTGTGGTATAACTGAAATAAACAACCACAACAGCTCTGTCAGGACCAAGATAGAAGCTGTGCTTAATACCTGTGAGAGAGAAGCACTGCCGGCACAGGGTTGTTTTCCATAAACGGCTCTGAATGAGTCTTATTTCCTCCTGTAGCGTAATTTTCACATGTCATATATTCTACAGCTAAGTATTTGTCACATGGACAGGTAAAATTGCAGACACATGCAATTTACCTTTGTGATTACCCTAGAGTAGACTTTAGGGAAAAGGAGTGACATCCTTTCTCTTTTTTCCCACCTCCAAAACTACATGCCTAAGCTGAATCTGATGAGCCAAGTTTATTATCTCATTCTTTATCACCCACTTAGAATTTAATTTTGTGTCCTTAGATTTGATACAAAAAAGAGAATATAAGAGTAAGGTGGGTGCCCATCAAAATCCCAGCAAAATTCTTCACAGACCTCGAAAGAACGTTACTCAACTTCATTTGGAAAAGCAAAAAATCCAGGGTAGCCAAAACAATCCTAGGCATCACAATCCCTGACTTCAAACTCTACTACAGAGCTACAGTACAGAAAAGAGCCTGGTATTGGCATAAGAACAGACAGGGACCGAATAGAAGACCCGGATATCAATCCACACATCTTAGAACACCTGATTTTTGACAAGGAAGCAAAAAATATCAAACGGAAAAAAGAAAGCATATTTAACAAATGGTGCTGGCATAGCTGGATATCAACATGTAGAAGAATGAAAATAGAACCATATCTATCACCATGCACCAAACTCAAGTCCAAATGGATGAAAGACCTCAACATAAAGCCAGCCACACTGAACCTTATAGAAGAGAAAGTGGGAAGAACACTTGAACACGTTGGCACAGGGAACCACTTCCTAAATATAACCCCAGGAGCAGACACTGAAACAATTAATAAAACGTGACCTCCAGAAACTGAAAAGCTTCTGTAAAGCAAAGGACACAGTCAACAAGACAAAACGACAGCCTACAGAATGGGAAAAAGATCTTCACTAACCCCACATCAGACAGGGGTCTGATCTTCAAAATATACAAAGAACTCAAGAAATTGAACACCAAAAGATCATATGAATACAGACCTAAACAGAGAACTCTCAACAGAGGAATCTAAAATGGCTGAAAGACACTTAAGGAAATGTTCAATATCCTTAGTCATCAGAGAAATGCAAATCAAAACTACTCTGAGATTCCATCTTACACCTGTAAGAATGGCCAAGATCAAAAACACTGATGACAACTTATGCTAGAGAGGTTGTGGGGAAAAGGGAACACTCCTGCATTGCTGGTGGGAATGCAAGCTGGTACAGCCCCTTTGGATGTCAGTGTGGCGATTCTCAGAAAATTAGAAAACAACCTTCCTCAAGACCCAATAATAATACCACTTTTGGGTATATATCCAAAGGATGCTCAATCGTGCCACAAGGACATGTGCTCAACTATGGTCACAGCAGCTTTGCTTGACATAGCCAGAACCTGGAAACAACCTAAATGCCTCTTGATCGAAGAATGGATAAAAAAAAATGTGGTACATTTACACAACGGAGTACTACACAGCAGAAAAAAATAATGACAGCTTGAATTTTGCAGGAAAATGGATGGAACTAGAAAACATTATTTTGAGTGAGGTAACCCAGACACAGAAAGACAATTATCACATGTACTCATTCATAAGTGGTTTTTAAACATAAAGCAAAGAAAGCCAGCCTACAAACCACAATCCCAGAGAACTTAGACAACAATGCGGACACTAAAAGAGACTACATGGGAAGTAGAAAATAGAAAAAGACAAGATCTCCTGAGTAAACTGGGAACATGGGGACCTTCTGGGAGGATGGAAGGGGGGAGGGGAAAGGAAGGGAGGGGAGCTGAGAAAAATGTAGAGCTCAATAAAAAATATGTTAAAAATAAAAGAGGGGCTGGAGAGATGGCTCAGTGGTTAAGAGCACTGGCTGCTTTTCCAGAGGTCCTGAGTTCAATTCCCAGCAACCACATGGTGGCTCACAACCATCTGTAATGAGATCTGGTGCCCTCTTCTGGCACCATGCTGGCCGAATACTGTATACATAATAAATAAATATTTAAAAAAAAGAAAAAAAGACTAAGGTGTGGTGGTAGAGACAGATCTATAGTCTCAGCATAAGGAAAAGCTGAGGCAGGAGGATCCCATTCCTGGAGAGACTAGTTTAGTGGCTCATTCTTATAATCCCACAATGTGAAAGGCTTAGGCAATAAGAATACCCAGAGTCTGGGGCCAGCCTGGGCTAAAGGGCAAGATCTAGGTTAGCCTGAGCAACAGCGTGAGATCCTGTTGAAAAACAAACAAACAAATCCCCACAATTCTTACAAGAGGCAAGTGTAGGAAAGGAGTATTCTCTCTTTGGGTGCATAAGGACAATGAGAAGGAAAACTTTAAAGCGACTGTATAAAAAACCGAGAAAGCAACAGGACACAACCATGACCTAAGTAAGACTGTGGCCCCGCTAAGTTAGTAAGGGTTAAGTACACACATGCCATATCACAGCACTGTTTTAATTTACCCTTTCTGGATAATAATGATTAAACAGGAAAGAAGTATAAGTTAAAAGAGAAAACTTCAGAGTCTTTAAGGTGGCTCAGCAGGTAAAGTGACCTGGATTCAGTCCTTGGAATCCACATGGTGGAGAATGAACCCAGTCTACAAAGTTACCACCAACTTCCACACATACATGTGTATACATTGCTGTGTACACACACACATACACAGAGAGAGAGAGACATATGTCCCACAAAATAATAAAATATAGAAAACAAATTTATTTACTTTTTTGAGAACAGGTCTCACTATGTAGCTCTGGCTATCTTAGAACTCACTCTCTAGGGCTGGAGAGATGGCTCAGCAGTTAAAAGCACTGGCTGCTCTTCCAGAGGACCCAGATTCAATTCCCAGCACCTACATGGTTGCTCACAACTATCTGTAACTCCAGTTTCAGAGGATCTGAAACTCACACAGGCATACATTCATGGAAAATAAAATAAAATTTAAAATAAAATAAATAACAAAATAAAAATTAAAAAAGAAAGGACAAAGAACTCACTATCTAGATCTAGCATGCTGGCCTCACACAGACCCATTTGCCTCTGAGTTCTGGAATTAAAAGCATGCACCACCATTCCTGGCTTTAGAAAACAACTTTTAGGGGCTGGAGAGATGGCTCAGAGGTTAAGAGCACTGACTGCTCTTCCTGAGGTCCTGAGTTCAATTCCCAGCAACCACATAGTGGCTCACAACCATTTGTAATGAGATCTAGTGCCCCCTTCTGGAGAGTAGGCATATGCAAACAGAACACTATATACATAATAAATAAAAATTAAAAAAAATGTTTTAAAAAAACGACTTTTAAAAGAAGATATTTAGAAACAGAAAACAAACAAAAAACAACCCAGCTGAGTGGTGGTGGAGCACTGAGGAAGCAGTGGTCAGGGCCAGTCTGGTCTACAGAGTAGGTTCCAGGATGGCCAGAGCTATAGAAAGTCCCTGAAACTAGACAAACACAGTTTATTTAATTTAGCACAAGTAACATTTTTAAGGGAAATGGGATTGTAAGACCATTTATTCAAAAGTCAGATGTAAAGAGGTTGAATTTTATATTCAAACAATTGAAAACAGTATCACTAAAGATAATACAACCAAACCTAGGGACAACATAATGAAGACCAAGTGTTAGATAAACACACTAAACATTCCCCATTAAGTTTCTATACAACTCTTAGATAATAGCTACAATAATTTAAAGAAAAATAAACTCTAAGCTTAAACTACAAGGAAAACAAAACAATGCCTTTTCTCTTTCCAAAATCTATTTCTTCCTCCTGTCTTCAAACACACTCTTACTCAGAGTGAAAAACCAACCCTTTATGGCCCCGCTGGCGCTCCTCTCTCCTTTCTTGGTTCTCTCAAGAGGCCTTTACACCTTCACTGTCCAGCCTGCCTGCAGCCTCACCGCACTGCTCTCATCTCACTAGCACACTTCCACTCCTTTGTACCTTTCCCCTTTCCTAATCCCTCTACCTCACACAGGCTTCAGATTCTTCTCCCTCCTGTTTCTCACAGTTAAGTTTCCCAAGTGTTCTGAGTGTCTTCTATTTTTGCCCTCACTCAGTTAATGATCTTATCTTTCTCTAGCCTTTGGCTCACTGCTGGCTAACTGGGCTTGTGGTACCAGACAGCATTGCTAAAAATGTTTGCACTAACCAAGTCAAAGATAAGAACATTTGTTCTTTACAATTCTTACTTCTAAGACTTCTAAGATTTTTTATGAACATTTCTGAGAAATGGGTTTAAATGTGTGGATGTTTAGATATCAAAAAAGAGCTATGGATGGCAGTAAAATATTTTCTTTAAAAAAACATCAACAAGGCCTGAAGATTTAATCAAGTTTTGAAGGTAAAGTTAGATGGCATGGAGGGCAAATTGAAAGACAAGACTACAACAAAACAAAGTTGGGCACAAAACTCAGAATGCCTGTGTAGACAGGCTGAAGAAACAATGGACAAAATTCTATCAGGCATGTCCTATTTAGGTCAAGAGTGAGGTTTAGGTCTGCTGCTAGATAGAGGGAAGTGGGTGTGCCTTCAGACTGTGGGTAAGGAAACAGATAAGAAACTGGTAAAGCCTTGCCCTGGCTATTAGAAGAGTGAAAAACTTACTTCCCTGTGCATTACAGAGAAATACAGGGAAAGCCCACTTGCCCTGAAAGGACCCAAATAATTATTGCATGAAAATAAATGTAACCTTATGATTTCTCTTCTGCTGCGATCTGCAGGGGTGGACAATGAAACCTGCAAAAGGTCGGGACTTGACTACTCAGACTTGTAAGTCAGTAGCAATTTACAAGTCATTCTACTTTTTTTTTTTTTTTTGGTGGTTATAATTGTTTTACATTTCCAGCGCTCAACCTTTTGATCATTATTAGTTCACAAAAGAACTTTTGAAGATATTTTCCTTTAACTACTCCACATTATACACATAACACACTTCTCTTTACAAGCTGAATGTGTGGGATATTCATCTCATCCAAGAGGGTAATGTTTGAATCCCTTTAAGTCATGAATATGGGATCCTATTTTGAACGTATATCCTAAAACATAATTTATAACAATACATTCTGTAATGTAGATACATTTTAATTTAGATGATCTTATGATTAGTATCAATTGTCTGGGCTTTAAAACTAGTTTATTTTTTTTCTGGGTTTGCTTTTTATATGTGACATTTAGGCTGTGCTATAGCTTGGACAAAGGTCACCTGGTGAGTGCTTTCTCTCCCGTGTGAGGCTTTTTATTATTGTTTTTATTGATCTAGATAATTTTCTCTGCTCCCCTCCCCTTGTACCTTTTCCTATGATCCCCACACTTTCAATTTACTCAGGAGATGTTATCTTTTTCTATTTCGCATGTAGATTAGACATTCTACTTCTATCATCATTCCTGATAAAGTGGACATCTCAAGAGTTTAAATGTTGGTTAGACTCAACAACAACAACAACAACAAAAAGCATTCCTATCCTGAAGAACTGTATGGAGCCTACCAGAATCTAACAAATAGCTGTAGAAAACAGAGAGCATCTCACAGACCCTCTGCAGCCCTGCAGAGGACCCACAGAAGCACTGTGGTGGTGGTGCTCAATGGTTAGTGCCTGAGGCACCACACTGCACCTGAGATACAGCTAAGTCACGGGTATGAGAGGTAAAAGTCACTCTCAAACTATATAGATTTCCAAGAGCAGAATTCTGTCTTAGGGTTTCAAGCTGAAAAGCAGTAAGGCGGCCAGCTTCTGAGTGGTCGCTTCATGCAGGGGACTCACAGTGAAAACAACTAGGGGATATGTCTGGATGGGGGGCGGGCAGTCATCAATACTCAATTCCCAAAAGGCTTTATAATTTTTTCTACAAGTTAGAATAAATCCTACAAACAAGGAAAACAAAATCAAAACTTTTCTGAAGGTTTCTAGCAGGCAATGCAGTAACTAGTCTAACCGTTTTTGGTTTTCTTAAGCTATAACAGGGGCTCCATCAGTAAGCAAGATTATCTTCTTTAAGACATAGACCTAATTACAGCGATTACCAAAGGTCCTAGGAACTAACTGCAGAATTTTTCCCTATAAAGCTGAATTTGTTTACCTGGGAGTCCCTTGGGACACCTAAAAAGTTAAAATGTTAAGGCAGTCTGCTTCTAACTCCTTAAATTTAGAAAAATGTGATATAGAAACTCCAAGTTACAGATACATCTCAGTTTATAGAATCACATAAAACTAGTATCTTAACTTCCAAGAAAGAACCACTAAACTTTAACAACAAAGCTGGTGGTGGTGGCACACGCCTTTAAAACCCCCAGCACTCAAGGCAAAGGCAGAGGAGTCTCTAAGTTCAAGGCCAGCTAGGGGGCTACACAGAAAACCCTGTCTCAAAAAATCAAAACAAAATGAAACAAACAAAAAAACTAAAAAACATTTTAAAGATTATAGTACTCTAAAAAACTGTACTCATAGCTTATTGTCAGGAAAATAAATTATTTAAATGTTCAGATGTCAATACCCAACTAAGGCAACACTTTGTCAGTTACTTTAAAATATTCTTCCACCTCAGGAGTAGGTGGTGCAAGGTTCTAATTCCAAACTCTAGAGACAGAGGCAGGTGAACCAGTGAGTTCCAGACTAGCTGGTCTACAAAACAAAACATCTTTCTTTTTTTTTTGTTTTAATTTTGTATGAAATGGTTTGAAGAAACAGGTAAGAACAAAGAAACTTAGTGATGGGGCTGGAGAGATGGCTCAGAGGTTAAGAGCAATGGCTGCTCTTCAGGAGGTCCTGAGTTCAATTCCCAGCAACCACATGGTGGCTCACAACCATCTGTAATGAGATCTGGTGCCCTCTTCTGGCCTACAGGCATACATGGAGGCTGAACACTGTGTACATAAAATAAATCTTTAAAAAAAAAAAGAGTTTTAAAAAAATAAAAAAAGAAACAGCGATTTCTCGATGTTACTGACGTTACTATCAGACAGAGAGCGGCATGACATCTCACACTACAGTGGCATCTGTAGAGGAAATGAACACATAAAAATGTCTCCAGTTTCTTTTCCCTCAAAGACTTCATAATAAAATTGAGAAGTGATTTAAAAACGAACTTAAGGTGTAAACTTTGGTTAATTTTAACTTAAATTTCATATTATCTAAACTATATCATATTATAGCACTTTAAGCTATAGGCAAAAAACGTTTGAATAACTCAGTCTACAGCCCTCCATGTTTTATACTATGTTCTGAAAAAGGTACAGCTGCTAAAAAAGTGATGCTCAGAACACATACAATAACCAAAATCAGAACTGACCTCCAATGGCTCTGGAGATCTGTTTCTTTTTCCTTCTCTGCACACGACCACGGCCACAGACCATCTGACTTAATGGCATGCTGCTCTACAATCTGTCTGGTTGTAGACAGGACAGACAGAAACATTCTCATTCATCTGATCAGGAAATTCTACCACCTACCTACTACAGGGCGAGAACTCAACAGAGCATAGAAACTTACCGTTCTGTAAGGTGTTTTGTTTATCGTCTGTCATCTCTCAGAGAGAACTGTACCAAGGAACTGGAATTTTATCCCAACTCTGGCCAAAAATCACTAGTTTAGGACTCCATAATCTTAGATAATGAGAAGGCCACTCAGAAAAACTGTCATCCAAAGAGGAGTACAATCCAGGAACTCAATGACAAAAGACACTGCAAAATGACAGTGGGAGCACAGAAGACAGACTCAGTGTTTTTTTTTTTTTGTCACTAACCAGATTTTTTTTATTAAAGCCTTATTTTACTTCTAAACACAACTGCCTAGCAAAAGCCTTCCATCTCTCTCTCGCATACTCGCATACTCACAACCTCCTCTGCCACTTCCCTAAGCTCCTAAACTTTTATGTTTACAGCTTGTTTGCTCTTCTTTTTCGTTCTCTTTTCTTCAGGTCTCTCTCTGTGGCCCCTGGCTGTCCTGGAACTAACTGGTTATGTAGACCAGGCTGGCCTCCAGCTCACAGCTCTCTCTGCCTGAGTTACTAGATTGTTAATATCACTGTCAAACAGTCTTGACTCTGAGGCCTTTTATGGTTTGTATGGTTTTATGGTTTGTTTGTATGTGGAATGTGTGCACATGTGTGAGTATGTGCATCTCAGTACCAGCATTCAAATGTAGCACAGGACAATTTTGTGGAACCAGGTCTCTTCTTCCATATATATGTTGCTTCAGTGCGGACAGACTTATGAAGCAGTCAGTTTTACCCGCTCAGCCATCTCATCAGCCCTATCTTACACTCTTTTGGGTCATAATTTTTTTCCCTTTTATAATCCTCAAAACATGAGCACACAAAAATACAAAATAAATCACCATGCTAGTTCTTTGGTAATGAGACTCACTAGAATGTTTCAGGAAAATGGCCTTCTCCCTACAGAAACAGGAAGCCAAACACAACCAACTATTAGCAGGTTCGAGTGCAATCCCACACAAGGATTGCATTGATTTCAAGAGCCCAGTTGGGGTTTCTCACAGTACTTACACTGAAACAACTACTCATAAGTATACACTGGGCAAGTGTTTCCCTTTAACCTTCAATTTGTGTTTTTGCATGCATTCTTTTACTTCCTCAGTGTGAGTAGAAAGGATAGAAACTGGACCTTGCAGTTAATTCATGATGCGGATCCTTGTGAAATTGGGATGTAGCTCAGTTGGTAACTACTGGCTTAGCACGAATGAGTAAAACTCTGTGTCTAATCCCAGCACTTGGTGAACCAAAGGCAACCCACGTGCCTGTACTCACTAAAGAGGAATGGGTAAGATCAGGGGTTCAAAGTCAGTCTTAGCTACGTGAAGAAAATCCGGATGCCCCTATCAACTATTTTAACTTCTTCTGCTAACAGCTTTTATTTCACACTTTTTTTTTTTTTTTTTTTTTTTTTTTTTTTTTTTTTTTTTTTTTTTTTTTTTTTTGNTTTTTTTTTTTTTTTTTTTTTTTTTTTTGAGACAGGGTTTCTCTGTGGCTTTGGAGCCTGTCCTGGAACTAGCTCTGTAGACCAGGCTGGTCGAACTCACAGAGATCCACCTGCCTCTGCCTTCCAAGTGCTGGGATTAAAGGGGTGCGCCACCACCGCCCGGCTATTTCACACTTTAAGAGAGAGTAGTGTTGCAGGCTTGCCACCCCAGCATCCAGCAGACAGGAAGACAGTGAGTTCAAGGTCAACCTGAAATCATAATGTACTCCAGGTCAATCTGGATACTACAATGAGAGCTTGTCTCAGAAAGACAAAGTATGATGCTCCATAGTCTAAACACGATGGGACATCAGGAAAGCTAGTAGACAGGAGTCCTCCAGTAGTCCCTTCCCTACTTGAGATAAACTGAAGAGCTGCCGTCACATGAATCACACAGTGTTTACCACTGGGCAGAAGCTATGTGCCAGAGGTGCATGGGGCACCAGAGGACAAAGGTTAGTGTGACATGGTCCTCTCTCTGAAAGTTCAGTGAGCAGGCTCAGTTTTTACACAAGAAATAGAAGGGGTGACTGCAGGCAGGATCACAAGTATTAAAAATAAAAAGACCATCATCAGAAGTGAGCAGAAAACCCTTTACAGCAAATGGAACTTGAGTCAACCCCCTTGAGTGACACAATTTTCAAGGAAACAAGCATGGACAAGAAAGCAGAACCATATGGCCTTTATAGGCAGAGTTTGAGTTTAATTTTTAAATTTTATTACAAAAAATTTAAACATGCACAAATCAACCGAATAAAATAACAAACACGTGAGATCACAGCATTTACCAATCTTGTTTTATATATAACTTACATGTCACATCTTACAAGCCTATTTTTAAGTAGTATGTTCCTTCTGTACTCTTTCTCAAACAAATGCACAGATCATAGTAGATTTTTCCCTAAATGCAGAATACAAATAGTCAAACGCAATTTTGTTTTCAAAAAATCATTTTTTATGTATCTGTATAATACAAGAATGACAAAAGATACTGCAAAAGACAGAAAACCCCAAAATTCAGCTTACATGTAGGTGCAGAATCCCACCAACACATCGGTATTTCTGTGAGATGTGTAAAGCGGCAAGAGAACTCATAGGCCTCACACTCAGGACGCTCCATTCAGCCTCCTCAGCATGTTTGTTTCTCTGAAAATAGGGACGATCTCCCCACCTTAGAGACAAGAGGGAAGTGAACTGCTGCATGCTAAACACTAGTTTAGTTTTTTGTCCCCTGGTTGGGAAGAATCACAAAACGGGTAGAAGCCTAACTTCCCCATGCTCTCTCAAGATGCTGTGAACTGTCTGCACCTGAAAATATGCTAGAAAGGAGAGGCTGAGCATCCCGATGGCAAGGCAAATCAACAGAGCTGAGACCTAGGCGAATATGTCAAGAGACTATGTCTTGTAGATAAAGGCTCAGCCTTCACGAAGTAGTCTTTCCTTAACCAGTAGGGCCTATGAGTGGCAAAGGAAGACACTTCAACTTTCTGTGTTTATAGGTAGGGTTAGGTGTGTACCACCATGCACTGCAGCTTCCCTATTTCCTGACCATCATGTTATTTTTCAACAAACCCACGGCCTTTTCACAAAATAGTCAAAAAACAAAAACAAACAAAAAGCCACAAGAAGGCAGCCATAAGGGTTCGTGGTGCAGGACCCCTCATCGGTAGCATCGCTATCCCGATCACCTTCACTTCCTAATCCATCCTCTCCTCAGGAGAGCAAAGTGTAGCCGTGTGTCCCACACCACCTGCCCCTCGCTGCGGCCCCAAACTATCAATTAGTCTGTCCTTTTAAAACACAACTGTAATCAACCAAAACCTAACTTTGCTTTTAGTTATCTCCTCTCTGTCTCTCGGCTACCTTCTTTCTGAGGCTGTATACACATCGCTGAAGTTTGCATTATTAAATTATCTTCAATCACGGTGAGTTCCTGACTTACTAAAGCCATTCCTTGTTTTCATATATAACCCGTTTCTTTCATGGTCTCCCTACGACGATCATTATAATTTTGACACTTGACGGTTTGTTCTGTGCTTTGTTAAGTGCCCACTTAATCTGCACAGGCTGTAAAAAAAGCAATTCTTGTACTTTCTATACTTGACAAGTGAGGAAGGACTCACTTTCCCAATGACCAAACGAAGTGAACCTTCAACTCTGCTCCAGGGAAAGTCTACAGCTCTGGTACAGACCACAAGTGCTTCAAACCTCCTCCAGCCTCTCCAGACTGCAGCCAGGCTTCCCGCCCCACACCTCCCATCCAACTCTTTTCTCGCCCCCAAGCCACTGCTTGCTCTACGCTACACCGTCTCCACTCGTCCCGAATACAATCAGCCTCCCTTACTGCAAACACTCCACACCTCTGCACTTCTCACCCCTCATCTCCCCCAAAAACTTGGCACTCCCTCATCAGGACACATTTGTCACCCCAGTAAACTCCAAGCCTGTGTTTCAGTCCCTGGACGTGCTGAAAAGTCCCACAGAAAGGGACTTGACGTGCATACCCTCCACCGCGGTAATCGACCTAGAACAGGAGCACACTTCGAATCCCTCCAGCAGAGTACCAACCCTTACAAAGACTGCCCATGCCCCACTGCTACCAACGACTTCCTTTCCAGAATGTGGTCATCCCAACAGACTCCCCTCCGCGGTGCAAGGCTCTCTTCGCGCAGGGCCTCTGCCCACCGTGGAGGCGGCCGCTCCCCCTACCACCACTAGCAAGTTGTGCCTCTTACCACCTGTTCTTGCTAGAGTGGGGTACATCTTTACCCGGGCCCGCCTCTACCCACCCTCTCCAGTACCTCCGGCCCGCCAACACCGGCGCCAGTCGGTACCGCCGTGCCGCTCGGATGCCCGCCCCTCCCCCGGGCCCCGAGGACGCCCGCACCCCGACCCCGCACGCACCTGCGGCCCGGCCCCCCCAAGCCCGCACTCACCACGAATAGGTCTGCTCCGCCATGGTGCTGCCTCTCTCGGGGCTCCGCGGCTCGCTCGGCCGGCGGCAGAGGGCGCGGCCGGGGGCCCGGCGGCTCGCTCGCACGGCGGACGGGCACTCGGGCTCCGACGGGACTCCGACGGGCCCCGCTCCCTGGGCCCCGGCGCGGGCCGGGCTCCGCGCTCGGCCTCGTCAGCCGCGGCGGCGACGGCGGCTCCGCTGCGGCTCCAAACCCAACATGGCGGCGGCGGCGGCGCGGAGAACAAGGGCCCGGGGCGGGCGAACGGCAGCTCGGGCCCGCGCTCAGTGCGCGCCGGGCCGCGGGAGCGCCGCGCTCGGGCGGCGGCGGCGGCGGCCGGGGGACATGGCCGGCGGCGGCGGCAACGGCTGAGGGGGGCGCTAGGCGGTGAGGCGAGGCCGCTCGGAGCACACCCGCCGAGGGAGGAGGGAACGGGCGGGGGAGAGCCCGGGCCGCGCGTCACGTGCCCAAAACACGCTCACGTGACCCTCGCGCCCCGCCCCTCGTGCGCGGCCCATGCGCGGAGCGCTCGGCCGGGCTCGAGGCCATCGTTGGCGGCGGCCGCGTGCTAGGCCCTGGTGCGCGTCGTTCGGCTGCCACTCAACTGTCAGCCTTCCATCAACAGTCCGTTGGCCTGGGTCTTCAACTGCCAGTCAGCTGTCATGGGGTGGGCCGCGCGCTGCGTTCCCTCGTGGGTTTCGGTCAATATCCCACGCGGTGCCTGGTGCCAAGTCAGATGCTACATGCTTGTCTTAATAGAATCGACCAGGAGAGCCTTGTTGGGTGACAGCTAGGAGCCAGCTCCTTCACCTGGGCCTTTGTCCTTGCAGATACATTCTCAGGGAAGAGGCATGAGTTGTTCAAGCCGACCAAAGCACGAACATCATTTCAGAGTTATGAAGCTATTAATAGAATAAGGGTACAGAGACTAAAGGAGAGGTGCAGGCTACCTAGGTAGGATGGTTGGGCATTGCTCAGTTGGTAGAGTGCTGTGTGAGACCCTGTCTGGAAAAAAAAAAAAAAAAAGCTAGGTCTCGTAGTGCAAGCCTTTAATCCCAACAAAGTCAGGTTGGGGCAGGGGTGGGAGGTGGGGAGGGTGTGTGGGGGGGTGCAGGCTGATCTCTTACAGACTTCAAAGCCAGCCAAGACTACGTAGAGGCACACGTTAGCAAATAAATAGGTAAATAAATGAATGACTAAGAAAGACAAGGAGAAAAGTGAAAGCCATATGTCTAAATAGAAGGGTATATGAGAAAGCTACATAGTATATGTTTCTGATCACATGGCATTCTGGAAAAATAACTATGGAAACAGTAAAAAGTCACTGGTCATTAGGGGCCAAAGGGACAAACAGGATTTTTAAAGCAACAAAACTAACCCCAGAACTGCAGGAGTGGGGGTAGGCAGAGCAAAAGATCAGGGTCATTCTCGGCTGTACAGGGAATTTGACAGAGTTTAAGGCCAGGCTCATCAAATGAAGCCTTGTTAAAAGAAAGAACAGAACAAAACAAAACAAAGAAAAAAAAAGAAGAAGGAGGAGGAGGAAAAGAAGAAAGAAACTGCCACAGCTATAAACTTAATAGATCAGACAGCAACCTCAGGAGCACCTTAGGAAAAATGGGATGGTGCAATGAACTGAACCCCCACCCACCCACTTCCCCTTGGGCTTACCAACAGAAACATTTTGGCAAAATTGTGACACTGACCAAGACCCAGAAATGGGAAGGTCAGGGCTGAGCCTGGAGCCAGGCAGGGGAAAGATTTGTGTTATAGGCTGTTGAACAAAGACACTAACATGGTGGGTGGAGGCCAGGCTTTGAAGGGCCTCCCTAGGACTCCCCCTCGGTTATTGTGCTTGTGAATGAAAGTGATCAGGTTCCAGAGACATGGTTGGCTAAAAAGCACACTACTCTTCCTGTAGGTCCCCTTTCTCTCTCCCTTCACAAAGCAAGGTTCGCACATCCTGGATCCAGGCTCACCAAGTGTTAGGCCAGGCTGTAACTCTGCTCCAGTTTCCCAGGGGGGGCTCAGGCTTACAGGGAACACCAACATCCTGGAATCTATTTCCAAAAAGATCACTTGGACATTACCCATACAGCTGCTGCTTGCCTGTTCCTCAAGGGGACGCCTTTCATAAGATGGCCAAATACACGGTTTCTGTAAGCTTTCTACCTTCCTCCTTTCCCCCAATATCTAGGTGACCGACCCCTCCTGAGTGTCAGCAGAGAGAAAACCCAAGAAAAGTTGTCAGGAGGGTTTAATCCAAGGACTCAATAAAATCGCCTTTCTAACCACTCAGAAAGGTACCAGCCTCCAAGCATCTGCTAAGCCATGAACCCCATAGGTGGCCTGGGGAGACAAAACAGCAAAGAGCCCAAATTCTTGACATTCATGGAACTCTTACAATTCTTAGGGACTTCTCAGAAAAGCCAGTTGTGACCAGTCATTCTGAGTCTCCAAGCTGAGCAAGTAAGGTTTCAGATCCCATGGGAAAGGCCCCAAGCCATAAGCAGGAGTGGCTGTGGGAGGTGCCAAGGCGCTTTCTCAGGGGAGCTAAGAACAAAACAAACCAGACTGTCGCTAATGAAACAAAACGACAAGCGGGTGCTCTGGGCAATTCTTCTAGGCTTTGATTCCCAGTGAGTCACAGGAGATTAAGCCAAGCAAGAAGCTAGTATGAGGTGAATGGAACAGGAGTGGCAGAGAAAGCGTCAAAGCCTTACTAAGAGAAGACTGTGCTGCCCAGTGGGGGAAATAGGAAAGGAGGGAAATGGGGCTTGATGGGGGTGCAGGACAGAGATCTAAACCAGAGGCCCCCAAAGTGAAGTCTATGGCAAGTACCAGATAGCACTTGCTGGGGAAGGAAGGTCATCCAGAAACCCTATGAGCATGGTCCTTAGAGATGAGGGGAGCCTGGAGCCTTGTGACTTGAGTATCTATAAGGCTAAGACTTTGAGAAGATGAAAGGCATCTCTGGGTCACCATCAAGATCTCCACAGACTTGGCAGTCCTCTGGGGAGGCCACTTGGGTATAAACTAGAAGCCCAAGCATTGGATGGAAGCTTCCCTGCTTTGTGGCACCAAGGAGTGACTCCCAGTGCCTATGCCAGCACTTGGCCCCAAGCTGGAGCCGCCCCGGGTGTATCCGCGCATCTTTGAGCCTCAGCCCGGGAGTCAGGTGTGTTTGGCAAGGGTTCAGGTGTTGGCTATCCCTCAGGAGGGGTGCCTCACTCTCCTCCAACCCTACCCCCAAGATGAGAAGGCCATAGCTTGTGTAATATTTGTTGAAAGAGACCATGAAAGTGCCTCTAATTATCCCCATGGTAATTATAGGATGCTTCTATCCACTGAGTGTGTTCAAAGGAGCTTGGAGAGCCTCCCAGGATGCATCATTTGCCTGAGGCGCAGACTCCAGGGAGCAAGAGTTGCCAGGTCTGGCTTAGGCGTGCTTCTGCGAGGGTCAAGGGCTCAGGACAGACCTGAGCCCTACCTGCCCTCCAAGCCTACCTCTCACTTCTGTCTTCCCAGTTCCACTGCACCAACAAGCAGGGGACACTTGGTCGTCCCCAGAGACCCGCCTGTCAGTCCCTAGTGGCCTATGTTCTCTTTTGTTCCATTATCTGTGAAAAAGCCCAGGCAGCTTCCTCATTGTACCCACCTGCAACTTTCCGAAGTTGTTTCCTTCCTTCTGCACACATGGGTCCTGCAAACCCAACTCAGAGCCGGGCGGTGGTGGTGCACGCCTTTAATCCCAGCACTCGGGAGGCAGAGGCAGGCGGATCTCTGTGAGTTCGAGGCCAGCCTGGTCTACAAGAGCTAGTTCCCAGGACAGGAACCAAAAGCTACAGAGAAACCCTGTCTCGAAAATAAAAAAAAAAAAAAAACAAACCCCAACTCAGATCGTCAACATAGGATGGCAAGCTTGGCAGCAGGTGTTTTACCCACGGAACTATCTCACTGGCCCTAAACGTGGAGTGAAGGCATGTGGCTCTGTAGTAGGGCATGTGTTTTGCACACACAAGGCCCCGGGTCCAATCTCTAGTACCAAAAGGAAAACAAGCAAGCATACATATATACACACACACACATACATGCACACACATACACATACATTCACATATACACACATACATGCATATATATGCAATGTGGAAAGAGAATACTTTCAATCTACAGCAAAAATTACGGGAAAGTACAGAACCCGCTCTGACACACAACTTCCCCTAACTGATTTGCCAGTAACGATATACGCTTCCCCTCTGTATTGTAAATTCTGTGGGCTAGAACCAGCTTGTCAAGGTATGTATCTGCCATTACACTGTCATGTGGACCAGTGTTGTCTTAAAAATTCCCAAGTTGTTCCTAGTCAGCTGTCCCCTCAGCCACTGATGGCCAGTGATTCTTTTTACTGTTTCCATAGTTTTAATTTCTTCTAGAACATCATGTGATTAGAACAATACATGATGTAACTCCCTTAGACAGGCTCTTTATCACGTAGAGACACACTTGTAGCTTTTCTCTGTGTCTCATGTATCCTAGGCAGGATTGAATTTCCGATCCTCCTGCTGGAATCCTCCTGTCTACACAGTAGGATTATTTGGAGAGCTAACCCAGTGCTCTATCTACCAACCACACTACACATACAGCCCTCTCCAGGACTTGTTAAGGCTTTTTTTAAGATTTATTATTTTATCTCTATGGGTGCTTTGTTTGAATGCAAGTAAGTGTGCCATGTGCATGCCTAGTGCCCACAGAGTGAGCACGGCTCTCAGCCTGTGGGTTGAGACCCCTTTGTGTCACATATCAGATATTTACATCATTCAAAACAGTAGCAAAATTACAGTTCGGAAGGAGCAACAATACATGAGAACCTTCATTCCAGGGTTACTGCCGTAGGAAGTTTGGGAACCACAGAAGATGGTTGTGAAATGCCCTGTCAGGGCTGAGAACTGAACCCGCGTCCTCTGAAATGCATAGCAGCAAGTACGCAGCTGCTGGGCCAACTCTCCAGCCCAGTTTTCTTTTATAAGTTTTTTTTTTTTTTTTTTTTGGTTTTTCGAGACAGGGTTTCTCTGTAGCTTTGGAGCCTGTCCTGGCACTAGCTCTTGTAGACCAGGCTGGTCTCGAACTCACAGAGATCCGCCTGCCTCTGCCTCCTGAGTGCTGGGATTAAAGGCGTGCGCCGCCACCGCCCGGCCCAGTTTTCTTTTAACTAAGTTTTTTTTTTTAATATTTATTTATTTATTTATTTATTTATTTATTTATTATGTATACAACATTCTGCCTCCATGTATGCCTGCAGGCCAGAAGAGGGCGCCAGACCTCTTTACAGATGGTTGTGAGCCACCATATGGTTGCTGGGAATTGAACTCAGGACCTTTGGAAGAGCAGGCAATGCCCTTAACCACTGAGCCATCTCTCCAGCCCCCCCCCCCCCCAGTTTTCTTTTAATTTGAGAGTTTTTTGCTGTATAATCCAAGCTAGAACTAGGAATGTGGCTCAAGTGGGAAAATCTGAGTGTTGGCCTGGCAGGAACAAAAGCTTGGGGTTCGATCCCTGTAAAATACTGTAATCCCAGCATTTGCGAGGTGGAGGCAGGGGGATCAGACATATAGAAAGTTAGAGGCCATCCTGAGCTATATGAGTCCCTGCCAAAAAAACAAAACAAGGCCCGTGAGATGGCTCAGCAAGTGAAGACACTAACTGCCTGGCCTGATGTCCTGGCTTTGCTCACCGGAACTCATAAGATAGAGAACTGCCCCAGAAAGACACCTGCTGGCTTCCACATGGGTTCCGGGTCAGGGGCCTAGAGTTCGGATCACAAGCCTGCATCAGCACGCCCAGCCACGGCTCCTCCTTAGTCACCAAGCAATACCCTGAGAGATGAAAATCTCAAGGCTTGTTTATATAGCCACTCATGAAGGGTATCCTGGCTGCTTCCGAGAGTTGGAAATTACGAAAAAAATGAGATAAACATTCACAAGCAGACTTTGTTTGGGCATATGTGCCATTTATTTGGTGTTTTGCAAACATATTGTTTAATTTCCCAAACACTTATGGCTTTCCCAGATATCTTATTGTTGAATTTTTCAAATTTAACATATTCTGTAAGATTTCCATGTTTTCAAGCTTATTAAAATGTGATTATGACCCAAAGTCTAGTTTATTTTTGCAACTATTCTTTATTCAGTTAGAATTCAGGGGTTGGTGTTCTGTCCAGTAAATTCATTCAGGGCAGTCAACTGTGTTCATACAGTTTATCTCTACCTCATGTGTGTGTGTGTGTGTGTGTGTGTGTGTGTGTGTGGTAGCAGAGTTGAACTGGTTCTGTTCTCTAAAGATCTTTGTTTCAGCCACATTCTAGCGATGCAACATTTAAAGACTAATTTATTTTTATTTATATATTCTTGTGCTTGTTTGAGTTTATGAGCACCATATGGGTGCAGGAGCCCACAGAGGCCAAAAGAGGGCATCAGATCCCCTGAACCTGGAGTTACAGGTGTTTGTAAGCTACTATGTGGGGTGCTGGGAACCAAATTCTGGTCTTCTGCAAGAGCAGCAATTACTCTTAACTTCTAACGCCATCTCTCCAGCTCCCTGAATCAGTTATTTAAAAGCAAAAGTAATTTTGTTATTTTAGAGGGCAAGAGGTTCACGTGCCTACAGATAAACATAGAGAAACCAGAATTGTTAAACATGCAGGCTTTTCTCATCTGTTTTCCATCCAGAAGGACAGGAGTGGATTTGTGGATATCCTGGGAATCTGCTATCTGGGGAGCCAGGCTTCCCTGGACCCCTGTCCTGAGCGTTGTTTCTCAGTCAACAGAACTCACTCCTGTGGAAATCACACATAGGTGCCCCGCAAAGGCATCTGCTTTAAGGGAGTTTTGATATAGTCGTGCCCCAAGCTTTGCTGTGATGCCTGTCATGAGGAAACCTTTTCCAAAGTTGTACTGTGCTTAGTTATATAAAAAATAAACTGTTCAGGCTCAGACTCCAGAAGTTTGGACCCGCCTGCCTAAGTCGCGTTGAACCAGGTTTCCTTCCTGTCGCTCATTTCTGCCAGCAGTGGAGCTTGCAGAGACCCGCCCCCCACACATGTCTCTTTCACACACACACACACACACACACACACACACACACACACACACACACACACACACGTTATGACTGTCTCCTTCACACACACACAGGTTATGACTGTCTCCTTCTTCACACACACACACACACACACACACGTTAGGACTGTCTCCTTCTTAACACACACACACACAGGTTATGAGTGTCTACTTTTAGAGACCCCCCCACATGTTATGACTGTCTATTTCTTTTAATTCTATCTGATTTCTTTTACTTAATACACATTTTTGTATGTGTGTGGTGCTGGGGATTGAATTTAGGGTTGTACACATGCTAGGCAGGTGCTCCACCACTGAGCCCCCACCACAGCCCAGACACTATATGATTAGATTAAAATACACTTAAAATTATAATATCCTCCTAATTAGGAGCCTTTTTTATCAACTCTCCCCTTTGAAGTTTTTTTTATCTGATATTAATATATTTTGTCTGAGACAGGGTTTCTCTGTGTAGCCCTGACTGCCCTGGAACTTGCTCTGTAGACCAGGCTGACCTCGAACTCACAGAGATCTGCCTGTCTCTGCCTCCCCAGAGCTGAGATTGCAGGTGGCTCATACACACCCTCTTTTTCATGGTCCACACACTTTTGTGGCAAATGCCTTATCTGCTGAGCCAGCCTTCCATCTTTTGTTAAATTGTTATTTTCCCTTTGTTTTGTTTTTCTAAGTTTCTAGTGTGTGACTTGAATCGTTTTAGCATTATATTTTAATTCCTTTAATTGGCTTTCTTTCTTCCTCTTTCTCCCTTTTTGTTCTCTAAATTGCTTTCTAATAGCTGCTACAGTAAGAATGAATGCCATGGATTTTTAACTTACCACAATCAACTGAAAAAAATTTTAAGGCAGAGTTTCTCTATATAACCCTGGCTGTCTTGGAACCTGCTCTGTAGACCAGACAGGCTGTCCTTGAACTCTGAGACCCACTCGCTTTTGCCTCCTGGGTGCTGGGATTAAAGGCTTATGCCACCAGCACAAGACTGGTTCCATATTTCCTATAACACAGGTCTTTCTGAAAGCAAGCATCACTAAATGCAGAAACATTAGTTGAAAGCCCAGCCCTCACACCTGAGCCAGGGCTCATGCTGGCCTGGAACTCCCCGTGTAACCCAGGCTGGCTTCATCTTCTTTGTCCCCTCCCTTCAGCTTCCCAGTGCTGGGGTCACAGTCACGCAGCACTGCCTCCAGCTCACTGAGCATTCTTTCCATTTGTAAGGTGCTGAAATTGAGGCCCTGGGAAGAAAAACCCTAAAACCATTGTCCAAGGCCACACAGCTAAGCCCAGGACACAGAGAGGGTTTGCCCTCTCTACACCCTTGCCCTCACTTCCCCACCACACCTTAAGGAGTGATTGAACAGCAGCCTAGATTCCTCTGGAAGATCCTTGGCAGACGAGGGGAGGTGAGAGTCTCCAAAGCTTTATTTAGAGAAGGCTAGGTAAGTCATCAATCACCAGCGTCATTTGAGAACCCATGCAAGATAGAGATGGCATGCTTCAACTACTCAGGTAATCTCTCCACAGTAGGGACAGAGAAATCTGCAATTTATTCTGCTTCCTGGCCAGGCGGAAACCCCCTCTGGCAAAGGCAGTCCGTCCTGCTGGTAATCCTCAAGACTCGGACTCTTCCATCAGGCTTCACCTAGCAGGTGACATGAATGCTGAGGTTCTAAAATCACTCAAGTCCTGTCTCTTAGCTGTGAGGCCTCAGGAAAGAATGGCTTTCTGAGGTCCCTGATTCCTCTCCTAAATGAAGATTAAAAACTGGCGCCAACCTCATGGGTCTGTGGCAAGATAATGCAAGTGAGGGGTGAGAGGGTGCCTGACATCCCCTTAGCTTCCAGCAGGCTGTACATATTTATTTTTTAAAAAGATGGCTTATGATTATAGAGGTAGGGAATGTGCATGTGAGTGCAGTGACTGTGGAGGCCAGAAGAGGGCGTCAGATAGCCCTGGAGTTGTGAGTCACCTGACACCTGTACTAGGAACCCAACTCTGGTCTTCTGCAAGAGTAGGGTGTGTTCTTAATCACTGAGCCATCTCTGCAGCCTCTAGATTGAAAAACTTTTTTTCTCTTTTAAAGACACGTCACTTTATTCTTTTTTAAAAACATGTCTCACTGGATGGTGCATGTTTAATCCCAGCACTCTAGAGGCAGAGGCAGGTGGAACTCTGTGAGTTTGAGGTCAGCCTGGACTACCAGAGCTAGTTTCAGGACAGGCTCCAAAGCTACAGAGAAATCCTGACTTGAAAAAACAAACAAACAAACAAATAAAGACTCCTCACTAAGTAGCCCCAGCTCGCTAGGCAGACCAAGCTGGCCTTGACCTCTCCAGAGATCTGCTTCCTTCTGCCCCCGCTGCTGAAATTACAGGTGTGCATCTCAGGCCCAACTAGACTGCAATTGTTTTTGAGATTTATTTTTTTATGTTTATGTGTGTTTTGCCTGCATTTATGTGTATACACCACGTGCGTGCTGGGTGCCCAAGGCAGCCGGAAAAGGATGTTGGATCCTCTGAAACTGGCATTCTGGATGGTTGTGAACCACCATGTAGGTGCTAGGAATTGAACTCGGGTCCTCTGCAAGGACAGTCAGTGCTCTTAACAGATAAGCCATCTCTCCAGTTCTGAATTCTTTTGTTTGTTTGTTTGTTTGTTTTTGTTTTTCGAGACAGGGTTTCTCTGTGTAGCTTTGGTGCCTGTCCTGGAGCTAGCTCTGGTAGACCAGGCTGTCCTAGAACTCACAGAGATCTGCCTGCCCCAGCCTCCAGAGTGCTGGGATTAAAGGCGTGCGCCACCACCTCCGGGCCTTGTTATGTAATTCTTAGCATAATCGCCCTCCTGTTTCCTTCTGTCAGGATCCCTGACATATTATCTCAGGTGTCTACAGTCAAATCATACCTATGTTCTCTAAGTTACCTGAGATTCCCTTTCCCCATGTTTTCCTTCCCACAGCTTCTACCCTTCAATCCATGCAGCCATTCCTGGGCTTTCTTCCAAGAACAGGAAACATTTTAGCTACGTATCTATTTATTTTTTGCAGTACCAGGAATGGAACCCCAGGCCTTAAACATGCTAGAAAAATACTCTCCCAGCCGGGCGGTGGTGGCGCATGCCTTTAATCCCAGCACTCGGGAGGCAGAGGCAGGCGGATCTCTGTGAGTTCGAGGCCAGCCTGGTCTACAAGAGCTAGTTCCAGGACAGGAACCAAAAAAGCTACGGAGAAACCCTGTCTCGAAAAATTAAAAAAAAAAAAAAAAAAAAAAAAGAAAAAGAAAAAGAAAAATACTCTCCCTCAGGCCACACTCTTAAAACAAGAAACATTTAAACTGATCCCAAAGCCCCCAGAGAACCTCTGGAAAGTGTTCAGATGCCCCCAGCCTCAGATTATGGCCCTCCCTGCTAGCTAGAGACCACACAGTCTATGAAAACCGAGGTGGCAAATCCGAATGGGGTATGAAAACTGCAAAACCAGGGGCAAATGGTTGATTGTCCCCGTTTCTGTTCAGAGATTTACAAATGGATCACCATTCCCTATGGAAGTCCACACTGATCCAGGACTGGGGAAGGCAAATGCTTACTGTCTCATTTTTAGAAGCCAGCTGAACGTGGCAGCGCCAGTTAGAAAAGAGAGGACTTGATTGCCATCCTCAAAGCTTGCTCATCTCACAAGTTTCCCAGAGAAACTTCTTGATTGGCACATTCTAAGGCGACTAGGCTGGCTCATCTCTTGTAGCTCATCTTGCTGTCTCAGAGATTCAGGTCTGGAGATTTCAGTGAACACTGGGCTTTCTCAGAACGCTGGCATGCCCATAGGAAGGAAGAAGGTAGCGCCACTGTTTACTGAGCATCCTGTTCATGACAGGTGATGTATTTTCTCTCTATGTTTTTGTTTTGTTTTGTTTTGTTTTGTTTTCAAGACAGGTTTCTCTGTGTAACAGCCCTGGCTGTTGTGGAACTAGCTCTGTAGGCTGGCCTTGAACTCACAGAGATCCGCCTGCCTCTGCCTCCTGGGTGCTGGGATTAAAGGCGTGCGCCACCACTGCCTGGCATGGTACAATTATATTTTAATTAAATAAAAAATAAACACACAAATCAAAGGAAAATTTTTAACAATCCTGTGAAACTGAAATTTCATCCTCTTTTTCCATCACAGGAAACTAAAATATGAAGAAAGTAGCGGCCAAAGACAGACAAATAAGAGATGGGCAGTGGGTCCAAGTTTTGAATCCAGCAACACGCGGCCATTCAGGAAGGCACAGAAGGGTCCAGGGACTACGAGAGGAGAAATGGAATAGAAGGGAAAGAAATGTTCTGTGGGAGGAAAGGGCAAAGGCAGTGAGCATACAGCATGGGATTGCTGTCAATCAGTCACCCTAGAGAATGTGTCTTAGATGCTGCCAAATGACCTCAGGTCAGGTCACTGCCTCCGAGAAGCACTGACATCAGTCATGTCCTCAGGGCCACATCCCTTTCCCACAGGAAGAGACAGACGTGAACCCCCAACTCCATCAGAGCCACTTCAGGACACATAGTGTAGAGAGGGCCAGAGGCTGCCCCAGAGACAGCAATCATCTGCCTCGCTGAGCATCTGGTGTTCCAGCCTGCCCCTGGAGACTTTAAGCTGGCGCTGGGACAGGAGGCTGGCTCACTCACACTCACGGTGAGTCACAGATCGCCACACCCAGGAGCCTGTGCCTCCCTGGGCAGGTAGGAGCATATCCCAAGTGCTCTTGGCCCCTGTCAGTGCATTAGAGAACAACCACCCACTCAGCTTCATTTTGTGGTGAGACTCTCCCTAGGGTTGTCTCCCTGCAGCAAGGACCCAGAGAAGGCATTCTACAGATCTGATTTCTCAGGTGGCACAGAGAACCCCAAGAAAAGAAAGCCTGAGAGTAGTGGTCCCCAAGCCAAAGCCACTGATGTGACCCTTCTCCCCTCTATCCCTGTTCATCTCATGGTGCCACCAATGTCGAGGCTGGCTACCTGGCCCACAGCCCCAGCCACCTGAAGTTAACCTTAACCAAGTGATAACTTGCTTGTGCTAATATCCTTACTAAGGTCGCTCCTTGCTCCTTACTGTTTTGGGGGTGTGTGGGGATGTTTTGTTTTGGTTTGGTTTTGGTGGTGAATAGGGTTGAGACAGGGTGTTTTGACACAGCCCTGGCTGGCCTGGAACTCTCAAATTCACTTGAGGCATGAGCACCCACACTGGGCTCAGATGACTGCTTGCTTGTTTGTTTTTGTTTTATTTTGTGACAAAGGCTTACACTGTAGCCCAGGCTGACTTGAAGTTTACTGTGTAACATAGGCTGACCTTAAACTGGAGGTGGTCCTCCTGCCTCAGCTTCATGAGTGCTGGACTACAGGTATGTACTACCACATCCAGATTCAGATGGCTTCTAAAGTCCCCATGCTGCAGGACCAGTCCTCATGCAGGTGCTCCAAGATGGCAGTTCTCTTGAGAGTTTTCTCTACAGGCCTCTTGCTTTTGCCCATCCAACTTTTGCCTGCTTCTGTCAAGCCCACTAGACTGGGTTGGGCCTGTCTGAATCCAAAATTCAGATACCTGCACAGCATGTCTTTCCTGTTTCCCAAAGCCCAGTAGATCCCATGCATATCAGAGCGTGTGACTGGATATGTCTCATGAGAGGTCCTATCCACCCATCTAGTCTGTATTTCATAAGATAGCTGGGGACTCGGCTGTTCCTGGACCCTAGGACCCCTTCTCAAGAGCACTGTGTGATTGGATTACTCAGCCCTGACCCGGGTTCAAACAAAATCTGACAAACTCAGCATTTAAGAAACAGCCTGAGAGGGTAAAGCAGCAGGTAAAGAAGCAGGTAAAGGTGCTTGCCACCAAGACCTGAGTTCTGTCCCTGGGACCCACATAGTAGAAAGAGAGAACCATCTTCTGAACATTGCTCTCTGACTTCCACGTGTGCACTCACTGTGGCTCGTATGCCCACACGTGCACAGCAAATACATGTAATAAAAAAAATAAAGTTTTCTGAGCCCTGGCTAGAAGCCAAACATCTTGATGCGTCCTGCAATGAAAGCTCTCAGCATCTCCTACATCTTCAACTTCATGGATAGCTATAATGGATCCCGCTGTACTGACCTTGTCTCATGAATTTTGTCATCTGAGGACAGCTTTGTGGAGTCAGTTTCTCCTTTTGTCTGTACTGGGCTTCTCGGAGGATAGAACTCAGGCTGACGAGTTTGTAAGGCAAGCTCCTTCAGCTGCTGAGCCATCTCGCCATCCTTCAGCCTCATGTTTTGAGGTAGGGTCTCTCCATCTCTCTGAACCTGGAGTTTGCTGTCTCTGCTAGACTGGGGGGCCTGCAAGCCCCAAGGCTTCCTGCCTCTACCCTCCCAGTGCCGAGGTTAGAAACACACCGCCAAGTCTGGCTGTTTTTTTTTTTTTGTGTGTGTGTGTGTGTGTTTGTTTTTGTTTTTAAAGACAGGGTGTTGCTAAAATTCCTTCCCTGGGAAGATTCTACCTCCCACCTCGTGATCCCAGCAACAAACCAAGGCGCTGTTCCACAGAGTTCACTCTGGGGAGCCAGTGCACTTACGAGACTTACTTACAGAGCGAGGGGGTCATGGGCAGAGATGTGGGTGAACTTAAGGCAGCCACAATGGAAGATGTCTACCCCAGCAGGGATAATGACTCCCCCATGGCTGGGCAAATGGAGCCTCCTCTAACCCCTCTCCATCTCCAGAGGCCACAAGTAATTAGGGCAGAATTGCGTGCCACTTGTTTGGAGAAGTCATGGGTGCTCAGGTGAGAGTCCCATGACTGTTCCTGCCCCTCCTCCTATGAAGGAGAGCTGACCATCCACAAGCCCAGCTACTGTATCTTTTGTGAGCAGGCCCAGATGAACTCTGGTCCAGAGTGGTGGCAGTGTAGCTTGGAGGATAGTACTGAACACACGGAGTCTCATGAGTGGCCCTGCTAGGCCGGAACTTACTATGTAGACCAGGCTGGTCTCAAACACAAAGAGGTCCACCTTTTTAATGTGGGTCCTAAGAATGGAATTTAAGTCCTCTTCCTTGTCAAAAGAGCATGTTAACAAGCCACCTCCCCAGACTGAAGTCTGCGATACTTTTTTATGAACAGTCCATTCACAGCTAAAGAAACTGAAACTCATAGAAGTTAAAGGACACACCCAGGTCCCGCAGCTAGGAGGGGACTGCAAAACTTGTGCCGCTTTGCCAGTTCTCAATGGAAGCCATTAGAAACCAGACAGGGGCTGGAGAGATGGCTCAGCAGTTAAGAGCACTGGCTGCGCTTCCAGAGGACTCAGGTTTGATTCCCAGCCCCACATGATGGCTCCCAATGGCCGTTTTTGGGGAATTCAAAACCCTCTTCTGGCCTCTGTGGGCGCAGACAGATGTACCAGTAAAATACTCATACACATAAAAGTAAACAGAGACAGGCTCCAGGAAATAAGAAAGGCAGCCGAACTTTCCCCTCAACCTAAACAAAAGAATGTAAACTCAAGTGCCTCTTAGACCCACAGAGATGACACGGGAGGTGAGCCAGGTGCAACATGGGAGTGAGTGGAGGCCCTGGCAACTGACAAGTTCCAGCCCATCCGAAAGGATCTGGACCACTGGGCTCTAAAGGGTCTGGGCCACTGGGCTCCAAAGGGTCTGGGTGACTAGGCACCAAAGGGGCTCCTCCAAATGAACATTGTCACATGTTTGGTGTGGTCAGGCTGATTTTTTTTTTTCATGAAAATTTGGAAATCTGAAACAACTTCTCCTTCTCCTTCTCCTTCTCCTCCTTCTTGGTTTTCAAGACAGGGTTTCTCTGTTTAACAGTCCTGGCTGTCCTAGAGTCCTGGAACTTGCCTGGTAGAGCAGGCTGGCCTCAACTTCACAGAAATTTGCCTGCCTCTGCCTCCCAAATGTTGGGATTAAAGGCCTGCGCCACCACTGACTGGCTCAGAAATCTGAAACTTTTACATGAGATTCCTAGAAAAAATACATATAACTGGTGCTGGTTACTGCCAAACGCATTGGTCCCTGGACAAAAGATGTTCATGAACACTGAAAGAATCTGCTTACAAATCTGAGCAGGTTTGGCCTGGTTTGCTTGTTTGTTGTTGTCTTGTTTTTCTGGAGCAAATGAGATTTAAAAAGTAAAACAAAACAGAAAACCCAGATTTCTGCAGTAAGAAGGGATCCAGAAAACAGGTTGGCCTGTTGAAGGCTTAGTTCATTTCGTGTGTGTGTGTGTGTGTGTGTGTGTGTGCGCGCGCGCGCGCGCGCGCGCGTGCATGAGTGTGCACCTGTTTATATGTGCACAGGTACTGTGAAGGCTGGAAGAGGTTATCAGCTCCCCTGGAGCCGGGGAAGCAGGCAGTTGTGAGCCATCTGACATGAGGGCTGGCGGCTGAGCACCCGTCCCTCACAAGAACAGCAAGCACTATTAACCACTGAGCCATCTCCAGGCCCGATGTGATTTTTTTTTTTAACCCTGTACTGTGTGCAGGCTCTGAACACACCCTGCTTCTGTGGCAGATTGATCAGGTGCAGGGAGACGTGAGACACATATGATGGGAAGATGTTTCCTTCCTACTTATGGAAAGCTTTTCATGGCTGCATATCACTGTGGGAAGGTCCCAGCCTGCTACAGTCTCCACTTGCCAAAGATAGAACCTGGTTTTAGGCAGAGAGGACCAGTTAGAATAGCTGGGGTCTTAGGGAACTGGGCATTTAAGATCAGAAATTTCACAGAAGCCGAGCAGAGCCAGGTGGTTGCAACCAGAGCTAAATCTTTGCCAGCACTGCCAGGGCGGAAGTTGTACATTGTTCTCCTTGAATGGTCAGAGTCAAGGAAGACATGTCTGATAGCTTCGTTTCACAGTATGGAATCAAATCTGATGTTTGGACTGTTTTAATAATTCTTTCCCTAGGAAGACACAAGCAAGGAAAGTCTGTCCCCCTCCTCAGAGCCCAACCGCAAGTCACAGTTCACTGAGATTCATCCTGGGGACACAGTCAGCTTGTTAGGCTTACAGATTGTAGCGACTGCAGGAGCATAGGTGATCCCCTACCCAGCAGGGAGGATGGCTTCCCTGGAGTTGTATAGGTAGAGGTCCTTTCTCTTCACTTGGCCCAGCCCCTCCCTGAGACCTTGGAAGGCCTGTGGATTTAGGACAGAATGGCTTGTAAAAAGCTGGAAGTGGAAGCCTTGGCTACTCAGTGACCCTTTCTGCCCTGCTTCTACGAGGGAAGGTCAACCGCCCACAGACCCTATTGTGATGGACTCTCAGGCAGTTAAAGCTGCTCTGCTCTGAGGATTGGGCTTTCCAACAGCTCCAAACGTGTACATGAGGTTCAGATGCAAGAGTCTCTCATCACTACTGAGTACTGTCCCTATTCATAGGCCAGGACAGTAGGGACCTTAGGTAGTGTCCTGTGTGTGTGTGTTATACATATATGTGTGTATACATATATGTATGTACATATATATACATATATATAATTTATTTTTATGTTCATTGGTGTTTTGTCTGCATGCATATCTGTGTGAGGGTGTCAGAAACCCAGGAACTGGAGTTACTAACAGCTGTGAGTCGCCATGTGGGTGCTGGGAATTGAATGCAGGTCCTCTGGAAGAACAGCCAATGCTCTTAACCACTGAGCCATCTTTCCAGCCCTCTTCCTTTCTTCTTTCCTCCCTCCCTCCCTCCCTCCCTCCCTTCCTTCCTTCCTTCCTTCCTTCCTTCCTTTTTTGTCTTTTGGGACAGGGTTTCTGTGTAGCATTGTAGCCTGTCCTGGAACTCATTCTGTAGACCAGGATGGCCTCGAACTCACAGAGATCCACCTGCCTCTGCTTCCTAAGTGCTGGGATTAAAGGCATGAGCACTCTTTTTTTTGTCTTTCATGTTTTCAGAATGTGAGGCTCAGGAAAAAGGAACCTAAACCCTGTAAATCAGGGTTGTTTGTTTGTTTGTTGGTGTGTGTGTGTGTGTGTGTGTGTGTGTGTGTGTGTATGTGACCTGTCTCCCCGATGTTGGGACTACAGATTAGTGAGCCACACCAGGCCATGATTTTGGTTTTCTATCCAACTGTAAGGTGCTTCAGGACTCATGAGTGGAGAGAGAAATGGGAGGGACGCCAGCAGAGGTCCAACCCCACTTTAAAGCCTGGCCTGTAACCCCAGCACTGGGGTGTGGAGAGAGGTGGATCTTGGGAATATGTTGGCTAGCTAGTCTATGGCAAGCTTCAGGTTCAGTGAGAGCCCCTGAGGAGAGCGATAGTGGAAGACACCCCTGATGTCTTCCTCTGGCCTTCATGTGGCTGACTTAACCTCCACACATGTGCTTATCACACACACAGAGTCCAGAGTGGTGGCTCATGCTTGTAATTCTGGTGCTTGGGAGGCAGAGGCAGGAGAATCACTGGGAGTTCCAGGCCAGCCTGAGCTACAGAGTGAGACCTCCCTGCATGTAAAGAACCCCAGACTTCACACACACCTAGGCTTGAGAAATGGAGCATCAATCCAAGAGTAAGAAATTATGAGCGGAAGAAAAGGCCCAAACCTGCAGTTTCAGGAATGGTCATTTTATTTCCTAACAGGAGACAGGCTCACAGACCATGTTTACTTTGTCATTTCTATGTCAAGATCTTTCTCAAAAGTTACCTCATTGGGGCTGGGGAAGAGGCTGTGAAGGGCTTGCTGTGGAGATGTGAGGGTCTGGGTTCTGACCCTCAGCACCCACAGGAAGAGCAAAAGCTGTGCACAGATGCACACCCCGTGAGCTAGTGCTGGGAAGGAGGTTGCCCAGGGCTCGCTGGTCAGCCAGTCCAGCAGAAACAATAGTGCTGCTGGACAATGGTCTGTACCCTGTCACTTGTGTTTTAATAAAATGCTGATTGGCCAGTAGCCAGGCAGGAAGTAGAGGTAGGGAGATGAGAACAGGAGAATTCTGGGAAGAGGAAAGATGCAGTCTGCAGTTGTCACCCAGACTCAAAGGAAGCAAGATGAGAATGCCTCACTGATAAAGGTACCAAGCCATGTGGCTAACACAGACAAGAATTATGGGTTAATGTAGGAGCAAGTGTTAACAAGAAGCCTGAGCTAATAGGCCAACCAGTTTGTAATTAATGTAGACCTCTGTGTGTTTCTTTGGGGCTGAATGACTATGGGACTGGGCAGAATGGCTGAGGGACCTGGCAGGACAGAAAACCTCTGTCAACACAGTGAGATCCAGGCTCAGTGAGAGTCCCTGCCTCAAAAACAAGGTCAGAGCAATTGAAGAAGATACCTGATGTTGACCTCTGGATTCCATATGCATTCACACATGTGTACATGTACCTGCACACACATAAGCATGTCCACCTACATACATACACACAAATTCACCATATCATATGGTCTATGTGTGTACATGCAGATGTGTATGGTATATGTGTGTATATGCAAGTGTGTATGGGCACACACACAGATGAAGACTAGAGGTCAACATGGAATATCTTCCTCTGTTGCTTTCCACCTGTTTTTTAATTTGGGTATGTGTATTTATGTCTCTGTGTGTGCATGTGTGTGTATGTGTATGCATGTGTATATGTGTGCATTAATATGTATATGTGTGTCCATTTTAATGTGTGTATGACTGTGTCTTTATGTGTGTGTGAATGTATATGTGTATGCATGTGTATATGTATATGTGTGTGTACACTCATGTACGTATTATATGTGTGCACACACCAGAGGTCAATGTCAGGAATCTGCTATTGATCTCCAACACATATTTTTGAGACAAAATCTCACTATCCTGGTGAAGGCGTAAGTCACGAACAAGGCCACACCAGTTTGGAGTTATGATTAATAGGGTGTTATTTATTTAAAGGGGAAAACTTACAGATCACCGTCCCAGACAACAGCCATCTGCACAACCAGGAAGGGAGTCTAGTCTCCGGCGGAACAGGAAGTGAAGAGAGCGAGCAGAGGAAATAGCCGCTTTTTTAAAGGGAGAGAGACCACGCCCCAATGGGCTGGTATCACAGCAGCTATTGGTTGGAGGGGCGGAAGGACCTCCCGCAACATCCTGGAGCTCACTGAGTGAGATGACTGGCCAGTGAGCTCCTGGGATCTGCATGTTAACGACTCTCCAGTGCTAGACTTACAGATATACACCACCATGCCTTACTGTAGCACAATTAATAAAAACCCAGAAGCAGATATATTCAACCTGAATGTCAGAAAACCAAAACTGAGCCAGGCGGTGGTGGCATACGCCTTTAATCCCAGCACTCGGGAGGCAGAGGCAGGCGGATCTCTGTGAGTTTGAGGCCAGTCTGGTCTACAAAGGGAGTTCCAGGAGGCTCCAAAGCTACAGAGAAACCCTGTCTCGAAAAAAAACAAAAAAAAAAAACAAAAAAAAAAAAAGAAAAAAGAAAAAAAAAAAAGAAAACCAAAACCGTAAGCCACTGGTGATTCTTCCTTCATAAATCTCAAAACGAGACTGAGAGCTGTCTTTTCCCATCTTATATAACTCTCTGGTGCTGGGATTAAAGGCTTGTACCACTACTGCCCGGTTTCTATGGCAAACTAGTTTGGTTACTGGGATTAAAGGTGTGTGTCACCACTACCTGGTCTGTTTTACTCTCTGATATTCCTGCAGGTAATGGTATTTGGTCGTATAAAGAACAAGTAGGGCATTTTATGATTTCCCTGATTTGTTGCTACGTGATGGAAAAGCCCCTTTTTAAACCGTTGCTACTGACATGATACTCTTTATGAAATTCTGAGGCCTTCAGCACATTTCCAATCAATAATTGATCCATTTCTGCATTACCTTATGCTAGAGGACCTGGCAGACCCATATGGGATCAGATGTGTGCTATGTATATGGGATGATGCCTATTCCTGATTATATCTTGTAACTAAATAAATAAATAAGTCAATTCTGTATCTTCTGGTATAAATTCAGCAAGTTCAATATGCAAAACAACTCTTTTTGCATTATTGCAAACCGGTAACTATGTTGAGAGGCTCTTTAAAATTCCTTAATACAAGCCAGGCAGCGGTGGTGCACACCTTTAATTCCAGCACTTAGGAGGCAGAGGCAGGTGGATCTCTGTGAGTTCAAGGCCAGCCTGGTCTATAAGAGCTAGTTTCCAGGACAGGATCCAAAGTGACAGAGAAACCCTATCTTGAAACAACAACAAAGCAAAACAAAAATCCCTTAGTACCATGAGAATAACATAATTTTGACTTTTGGACAGAGTCATTAGGGCTTTGTTCCACTTTACTTAAATTTTCTGATTTGCAACCTGCCTTTACTAATTATTTGCATCAGTAAAGAATGTAGGGGCTCCAGTTATTGGTGTGTCCCGTACAACATGAGGAAGAGTCCAGTTAGTTCTCTTTATAAGTCAAATTATCTCACTTTTTTGATAGTTGTTATTAATTTCCCCCCAAAAATTATGACAAGCTCTTTGCCAGGGTTAACTGTCTTCTCATAATTTGTCAACTTCATCATTATTAAAAGACACTATAATTTCTGCTGGATCTATTCCTGTTAATTAACAAAGCCTCAATTTTCCTTTTATAATTGACTCAGACATTTTCCACGTAAGTTTTTTAATTTTTTACTTTGTTATGTGGTAAAGAGATCCAATCTAAGATAATATCTTCCATCTCTATTAAAATTCCTGTAGGGTAATGTTTGGAAGGTAGTGTGACCAGAATGCAGTTAAGATTTGAGTCCACACAATCTACATGTGCCTTCTTTAATTTCCCTTCAATCAAAGCCAAATCTCTCTCAGCTCCAGCTGACAATTCCCTGGGACTATTTAAGTCCTTGTCACCATCTGACTTTTTTAAATCAGGTCATCAGGTTTTATCACAAAGTGGGTCATAGATTGAAAATGTCTCCTAGCAATCTTTGGAAGTCATTAAGAGTCTGCAATCGATCTCTCTTAATTTGTATCTTTTGTGGTCTAATTCTCTATAATCCTATTTTAAAACCTAAATAATTAATATAATCTCCTCTTTGTATTTTTTTTCAGGAGCAATTTGTAATCCCCAACAAGGCAAAATTTTTCTTTATTCTTCAAATGTTCTTTCTAAAGCACCTACATTTGAATCAGACAGTAAAATCTTGTCCCTGTAATAGTAAACTATAGATTCAGGAAATTGCTTACATGTAATTTCCCATGTCTGACTTACAAACTATTGGCACAGGGTGGGGCTGTTTAACATTCCCTGTGAGCGAATCTTCCATTGATATTTTTAGCAGGTTGAGAATTATTTTAAGTAGACACTGTGAAGGCAAATTTTTCTCTGTCTTTTTCTTCTAAAGGTATAGTGAAGAAACATCTTTTAAATCAATAACTATAAGAGGCCATCTTTTAGGCAATATGGAAGGCAGAGGATTTCCAGATTGTAGAAGGCCCATTGGCCTTATCAACAGCTTATTAATAGCTCTTAGACCTGTTACCATTCTCCATTTTCCAGATTTCTTTTTAAACAACAAACACAGGAGAATTCTGAGGGCTGGTTGATTCTTCAATATACTGATCATGTCGTTGCTCCCATACCAGATGTTTTAAAGTGTGCAGTTTCTCTTTTGTTAAAGGCCATTGCTTAACCCACATATGTTTTTTAGTTAACCATTTTAAAGGTAGGACCATTGGTACCTCTGCAAATTCACCAGCTGTTGTTCTGTGTTTTTGTACAGCCTGAATGGTCAGTGACTGTATTTTTTTTATAGTACCTTATAATATTCTTCCCAGAAACATGAGCTGGTTTATGATCAGTTTCTGAGCTGCAGGAATGTTGATCTGGGTATTCCATGACTGCAGTAGATCACAACCTCATAGATTCACTACTATATTAGCCACATATGGCCTCAGCCTTTCTCTCTGTCCTTCTGACCCTATGCATTCAACCCATTTCTTGCTTTGTTTTACCTGAGATAGGGTTCTAATTCCCAGGAATTTAACAACTGCCTCCAGAAGAGGCCAATTCACATGCCAAAATTCTGGAGTAACATCTGCACCTGTGTCTAATAATCCTTCCATTATAATGTTATTTGTTCATACTCTTAGCTTTGGTCTTTGATCATTTATATAGAAGTCTGCCTAAATATATGTTTTCTGTTGGAATTTTTGATTCATCCTCCATGGTTATTCTCTCATCCAGAGCAGTATGGTTTTTTACAACAGGCACTAGATTTTCCAATTTTCCTGGGGAGTCATGTATTTCACAGTGACTGGGAATGACTAGACCACTTTCAACCTGATGCCCTGTGAGAGTACCCCCCCCAAGGAGTTTCCTGATGACAATGGGTTGCCTTGTTTGTCTCTTGTTGATCTACATTCATTGGTCCAATGTCAGACTTTTGTACATATTCTTCATAATCCAGAAAGTTGGGGCCTTCAATTTGGGTCAGTCTCAGGAGAAACATTATTTCTTGGAATTCCCTGTCTACAATCCATTCTCAGATGGCCTATTCTACCACAATTAAAACATTAGGAATTTTAATGTCTTGTTATACCTTTGGAAATCACTTCTCCTACCCAAGCCTCAGTGTTATAGTCAAAGGTCCGGCAGTCTGTAGGATCCATTTGCTCATTGGTACTGATCTAAACTTTAAAAGCCCTAGTATCTTTTTGCCTCTAAATTAGCATTTTCAAAAGCCAGAGATTCAATGAGTACTTGTCTAATTTCTGAATCTGCTGCCCCTGTTTAGCTTTAGTTAATCTTTGCAAAAAGTCACTAAATCATTCTCTTGGGCCTTGTATAACCTTTGTACATGATTCAGTTCTTTTTCCTAGTTCTTGAACGTTATCCCAAGCACTCAAGGCTGCTATACAGCATAGGGACAAGATGTGTTAATTGTATATCTTGACTATCTGGATCAGCATAAAAGCCCTTACCAAGAATTTGATCTTGGGAAGCCTCAAAACCTCTGATGTTACCTTGATATTCAAGGCCCTTAGCTTCCTGTCTCCAATAACTCTTCCACTGTAGCTGTGAACCATGGTCTCATATAGCTGAGACTAGTTGAAGCCAATCATATGGGGTAACCTTATTTCTTGAAGCCCATGTCTTTACCAACTTCCTCATATATGGTGAATGCATGCCATAAGATACTACTGCTTGCTTAATAGCTTTTATATCTTTCAGACATATTGGTTCCCATTTACATTCTGAATATCCTTTTGCTGGCTTTTCAGAGATGGTAAAAGTATAGGTTGCTAGAACCCTTGCTAAATGATCCCTGACTCTGAAAGATACTGGCAGTGTTAAGATTTTACTATTGGCGCTGGAGAGATGGCTCAGGGGTTAAGAGCACTGCCTGTTCTTCCAGAGGTCCTGAGTTCAATTCCCAGCACCCACATGGTGGCTCACAGCCATCTACAGTGAGATCTGGTGCCCTCTTCTGGCCTGCCAGTATATTTGCAGGCAGAGCATTGTATATATAATAAATAAATAGACCTTTAAAAAAAAGATTTTATTATTGTCTTTTGTCTGTATCTCATCTCCTTACTTACCAGTTCTGACAAGTTCTTCAATGGTTTTAAATCTATGTATCATGGTCTTTTGTAGAGTCTGGATTTCTTGACCTGCGAATATTTCTAATGATTTCATTAGATCAATTAATTTCTGGTTCTTATCATTTACATATGATTCAAAGTCTTTAAGTTTTTCCATTAATGATACCTCCTCATCCTTAGAGATTATTTGGATGGCATGTAGATTGTCTTCCAGGAGGGATCTTCTAAATACTAGCTTGTCATAACTTCTTAACAGATTTTGATTGTCAATTTCAGCAGTATGAATCCTCAAACAATCTTTCACTACCATTCTGTTAAGTTTCATTACCCATTGACATGGAGTGAGTTTGGCCTCACCCATTTCAATGGTATGAATCCTTTCAGCCAGCTTCTCATTACTAGTCTGCACAGTCTATATCACTTCTGAGTTTCTCAATCTTGGCTCTGTTATCAAATCATTTCTTTAGGAATATAATATGAAGTATGAACTAATATCAGCTATGGCTAAGAATGTATACATCACAGGTATACATACACCTCTTTTAGAATTCCCTCTATAGTAGAAACAAAAAGTTTTTTTTTTTCGAGACAGGGTTTCTCCGTAGCTTTTGGTTCCTGTCCTGGAACTAGCTCTTGTAGACCGGGCTGGCCTCGAACTCACAGAGATCTGCCTGCCTCTGCCTCCCGAGTGCTGGGATTAAAGGCGTGCCTCACCACCGCCTGGCAAGAAACAAAAAGGTTTTAAAATTCCTAGATGGTGATATTATCTGCCATTATCAGATGACTTATCTCCATTAAAATTCTGGTTCAGATAATTTTAAGGTGTAATAACAATGTGGGCCAGCAAGGTGTTACAGTTATACTGCTAAAGCAGTACAGAGACTCTGGAGTTCTGGTCTTGTTCCAATGCCACTAACCTGTGGATTTTCTAAACAGAACTGAACAATTTTTTTTTTAAAGAGATGCCAGTCAGGGCAGCCATGCAGTGAATGCACACAGGCCACAGGAGCCACAGGAAGCCATCATAGCCACATGGGAGCCATCCACAGGGTTAGCAGCAAGTCACGGGGGATCGCGGGAGCTGTAGGAAGCTACAAGGTGGGGGTGCCCAAATGGGGTGGCAGCAAACCGCAGGTGCCACAGGAAGCCGCAGGCGGATGGGCAGGGCAGGAGAGTAAGCTAAGCAGGGACAGATGGGTGTTGGGAGTTCTAGTTTTTCTCCTGAACCCAGGTGACGAGGTTTGGGTCCAGCTCTGGCCTGTGCCAGTGGCTAACAAGTCTCAGGCAAATTGCTTTTTCATAAAACATTGGGTGCTAAATGTAGCACATTTAATAAAAACCCAGAGACAGGTGTTGAGATTCTGAAGGGAAGAGCAAAACAGCCAGCCACTGGCTCTCACCTCTGCCTCAGTCTGAAATGGTGATCCTGCCTCCAGAATCCTCAGAATGAGACTGAGCAGGGATTGGGGATCTGAACTCAGACCCTCATGCTTGCATGGCAAGCACTGACTAAGCTGACTGCACCTTGCCCATGGTTTTTAAGAACACAGTTTAAATTGTCCCCTGCCACCACTTTCCCTTTAGGACATTCCTGTATGATTTTTTTTCAGGAACACTTGTTATCATCTGACAGATAAAAATGTAAAGTTTTAATATATGTGGTCATTTCTCCTTGTACAAAGTGCTCTGTAAGAACACGGATGTGATTTGTCTTAGTACCAACTGTGTACCCAGAACTTATGTTTCGCAACAGGCATATTATTATATGATATGTGCCAGTTATTACTTAATAAAATGATCATTTGTTGCTTTTGTTTTGAAAGAGAGCCTTGCTATCTAGGCACAGATGGCCTGAATTCACTTTGTAGACCAGACTGGCTTTAATTTATAGCAATCTCCTTGCTCCGAAACCTAAATTCTGAGATTACAGACATTGACTGCCACACCCGCTTCAAAAACTTTTAAAAATTAGATTTATTGATGTGAGTGTTTGTCCTACATGTGTGTACACCACCACATATGTACTTGGTTCCTGAGACTGCAGTGACTGTTAACTGACCTTGTGTATGTTGGGAATGAACCTGTATCTTCTGCAAGAGCAACAAGTAGTTTTTACCACTGAGCATCACTCCAGCTCCTGCCACACACATTTAAATAACAACCTTAAAATTATCATTTATTCATGTGTGTATGAGTTTGTGTGTGTGTGTGTAGAGTTGCCCGAAGAGACCAGAAAAGGGTGTCAGAGCCCTCCGGCTAGAGTTGTGAGCCACCTGATGCAAGTGCTAGGAATTGCATTCAAGTCCTCTGAGAGAATATGCGCTTAACAACTGATCCTTCTCTTTAACTCATGTGACTTTTATGATACACACACACACACACACACACACACACACAGAGTCTCTCTTTGTACCACTGGCTAGCCTAGAACTCACCTCACAGAGATCTGCTTGTCTCTGCCTTGGAAGTGCGAGGATTAAAGGACTACACCTGAAACATGCTGTGTGCCAAAATGACTTTAAAAGATTCCTAACTAGCTGGGCAATGGTGGCGCATGTCTTTAATCCCAGAACTCAGGTGGGAGAGACAGGTGGATCTCTGTGAGTTCCAGGCCAGCCTGGTCTACAGAGCATGTTCCAGGACAGTCAGGGCTACATAGAGAAACAATATTTCAAAACAAAACCAATCCCCATACATACATACACACACATGCACACACACACAAACACACACAACAAAACCCTAACAATTGGAGTTTCCATGTGACAAGCTCTCAACTTAGCTCTCTATGAGTTTTAATATGTCCTGGTGTCATCAGACTTGGAAATGAAGGCTCAGAGCATGTCACCTGCTTGGTCGTGGCAAGCAGGATTTGAACATGGCAAAGACAAGAACCAGAGTGACCTAGAGGTGTTCTTGGGACAAAGTTGAGCTCAAGAAAAGGGGTGGGCTGGGGAGATGGCTCAGTGGGTAAAGCAATAACTGTGCAAGTATACAGGCCCACATTGGGGTGGTGTAGGAGGGTCTTCTTTCTATGTGTTGCTTTCATTGGTCAAATAAAGAAACTGCCTAGGCCTTTTGATAGGGCAGATCTTAGGCGGGAAGACAGGACTGGATGCTGGGATAAAGAAAGCAGAGTCAGGCAGACACCATAATTCTCCAACCTGAAACGGATGTAGGTTAGAATCTTCCCTGTAAGCCACGACCCAACCCCGTGGTGATACACAGATTACTAGATATGGGTTAAAGCAAGATGTGAGAGTTAGCCAAGAAGAGGCTAGATATAATGGGCCAGGCAGTGTTTAAATTAATACAATTTGTGTGCGGTTATTTCGGGGGTTTAGCCCACCAGGCCCGCTTCTCTTTACAACATCCAGGTACCCCGCACCCACAGGAATTCTGGGAACCCAGCAGCCTCCCTATATCTACCAGAAGGTAGAGACATGGGGTTGACAGGCATAACTGACTCCCAAAGGTTGCTCTCTGGCCTCTTCATCCACACTATGGCATGTGTGTGCCCACACACACCATTAAATAAACAGATACAAAATGATTCCCTCTTGGACCCTTCCCAAGGACCCTCTTGCTTCTCTTTTCTATTCCTCAGGGAATCTTCTCTCAGACTCCCCCCAGGGAACTCAGACTTAAGTAAATTTTACACAAGATTGTATAATTAACCAGAACTGTCCGTTCCCACTCCTGCTAATGCGAATGATGGAACTAAACTCTAACGTATGAATGGAGAATGGGCACGGGAGGGTGGGCGCAGATGGGTGGGCGCGGGCGGGTGGGCACGGATGGGTGGCTCAGATGGGTGGGCGAGGGGGGATGGGCACGGACTGGTGGGCACAGGTGGGTGGGCGCGGATGGGTGGCTCAGATGAGTGGGCGACGGGGGATGGGCACGAACTGGTGGGCACAGGTGGGTGGGCGCGGATGGGTGGGCATGAGAGGGTGGGCACAGATGGATGGGCACGCTGAATGCACAATGCGCTCCCCTTTGCACCTCCACATACTTCACTACTCTGTTTGGCAGTTTTCAGTTGTGATAACAAAATGCCCGAGGCAGGATAGTTTTCAAAGCAAAGAAGTATGGTGATATCTTGTTTGTGATATTTTTTTTATTTGTGCTTTAACAAATAAAGCTTGCCTGAAGATCAGAGGGAAGAGCTAGTTAACCATAGAGGTCTGGAGGTCTTTACAGACAGACAGGAAGTGGTATGGCTGGGCAGAGAGAGGAATCTAAGGTGGGAGGAGACAGTAGTTTGGCTCTTTTCCATCTGATAGTCCTACAGGTAAGACCTCAAGTGGCTGGCTGCTTTGTTTCTCTGATTTTCAGTTTTTACTCCGATAACTGACTTCAGGTTTTTATTATTAAGACCAACTAGAATTCGTGCAGCAAAGGAGTGTATTTAGTCCATAGCTCTGAAGGTCCAAGAACATGCTACCAACACCCGCTTGACTATGGTGAGACACCTCGCCTTCTGGCTCTGCCTGTGTCACATGGCATGGCAGTGGGCATGAAAGTGGGTATGAGAGGGGAAGTGCAGCTTCATGGCAAGACAGGCAGCCAGAGTCCAGAGAGAGGGTGGGCTCGTTCTCTTTCATAACAACTCACTCTAGAGGGAACTAACTAGGGCCCTGTGAATACCTCATTAATTCCCTCCAAGGGCATCAACCCTGATGAGCCAATAATTTTCCACTAAGCTCCTCCTTTAATAGCTCCACCTCTCTCAATGCTGTCACATGGGGACTGATAAGTAGCAATTTCCTCCAGAGTTCATACAGTCCATTTTGGAGGGAAGCTTAAGACTCAGGATGTTAGCCTGACAGTGGTGCCGCCACACCTTTAATCCCAGCACTTGGGAGGTAGTGGTAGGGGCATCTCTGAGTTTGAGGCCAGAGTAAGTTCCAGGACAGCCAGGGATAAACAGAGAAACACTGTTTCAAAAAAGCAAACAAAGCCGGGCTGTGGTGGCGCACGCCTTTAATCCCAGCACTCGGGAGGCAGAGGCAGGCGGATCTCTGTGAGTTCGAGACCAGCCTGGTCTACAAGAACTAGTTCCAGGACAGGCTCCAAAGCCACAGAGAAACCCTGTCTCGAAAAACCAAAAAAAAATAAAAAAAAAAAAAAAAGCAAACAAAAAGTTCAGGATATTCAGAAGTTGAAACATTCTATTTTGTAGGAAAGCTCCTAAAACAGGAAGTAAACAACTCAGAAGCCCCAGGAAGTCCCTGAAACCAAACTATATCTACTAGGCCTCTCCCACCCCAGGAATAAAACTCTCAGGGCTGCTGTAAGATGCTCTCAGACCAGCCTAAATGTCTGGAAGAGGTAGAGTCAAGCCAAACTGCCTGGAGTGGACACCCCCACCCATCTGTGAAGTGAACTCCAGGGTTCCAGCTTCTGAGCATCACCCATGCGGAGTGAGTTTTGGGTGATGCAGCCTCATTTACAGCAGAGTCCCCGGGGAATTGGAGATGCCAGGATTGTGGGATGACCACCAAGGTCAGCAGCAAGTGTCGAACGGAGCCTTCAAGTCATTTCTGCTCCTGTAGTAACCACTCATCCTCCTATAAGCACCTCCAGTGAACGCAGGGGCTCACCGAGATTGGTTTGACAGGATCCTTACTGTCTTGTGTTGTCAGCTCCCTGTCTGGGTGAGAAGATACTCTCTTACAACTCCCAGGAATAGTATCACATGACAGAGATGTGCACAAGCCTTTTGGGGGCAAAGTCCATAACAAACCACAACCACTTGCCTGTGTGGCTTCAATTGACTGTCCCTCTTCCACTTGACCTTCAGTTCTTCAGATAGGACTCACCCCTGTCCCATTTGCTACCCTTCCCTCGTTATCTGCACCTTGTGTGCGAGTCTACTGAGTATCTGGGGAAGGATGTTCCTTGCTGTGTTTACAACACTAACTGGTTGCAAATAAACCTAACGTGATGGAACTGGAGAGATGGCTCAGTGGTTAAGAACTTTGCTTGTTCTTCAAAAAGTCCTGAGTTCAATTCCCAGCAACCACACGGTGGCTCACAACCATCTGTAATGAGACGTAGTGACCTCTTCTGACCTGCAGGGATGCATGCAGGCAGAACACCGTATACATAATAAATAAATTAAATTTTTAAAAAAAACTAGCATGCCTCAAAAATTGTGAAAAAGTCATGGTTTCCCTCATATTTTCTGTTGTGAGCCTAGCCAAGGCTGAGCCATTTCCCCAGCCCGGTGGCTTACTTCTTAATGTTGTCATTGCTTGATGGAATGTTACGGACCCATTAAAATGAACTAAGTAGATTTAGTGACTAGTGTAAAATAATCTCCAAAGAGTATACATGAAAGAAAAGCTACGTGTGGTGGTTTGAATAAGAACGAAGCCTATAGGCTCATCTATTTGAATTCTTAGTCATCAGAGAGTGGTTGCTATAATGAGACAAGTCTTTGCTGGAGCAGGTGTGGTGTTGTTGTAGGAAGGGTGTCACTGGGGCGGACTTTAAGGTTTCAAGGGCCCCAGTCAGGTCCAGTGTCTTCCTGCTGTCTATTGATACAGATGTAAAAGTCTCAGCTAAAAAAAAAAAAAAAAGTCTCAGCTACTTCTCCAGCACCATGTCTGCCTGTATTCTGTCTCTTCACAGCTACAGAACACTTGTGTACGATACTATGTGTTAAACAAAGAAAAGAAAAGATGTCTTCAAGGACATGGATTCAGTTCCTAGCATCCTTGCTGGACCGCTCCCAACTACCTGTAACTTCAACTCTGGAGTTTTCTGGCCTCTACAAGTTTTGTGCACACCTGCATGGGGCACATGTATACATTCAGGCATACATACACCACAAACAAAAGCAACAACAAAATTTAAGGGGCTAGAGAGATGGCCCAAGAGGTTAAGGGTACGTGCTGCAGAAGACCCAGGTCTGGTTCCCAGCTCCCATATTTAACTCCAGTTCCAGGGGATATGACACCCTCTTCTGGCCTCTTCAGATACTGCAAGCATACGATGCACATATAGACATGCAGAAACACACGCATTTACATAAAATAAACTTTAAAGTTTTTTTAAACATTTATTTATTATGTATACAATATTCTGTCTGTGTGTATGCCCGTAGTCCAGAAGAGGGCACCAGACCTCATTACAGATGGTTGTGAGCCACCATGTGGTTGCTGGGAACTGAACTTAGGACCTTTGGAAGAACAGGCAATGCTCTTAACCGCTGAACCATCTCTCCAGCCCCAACTTTAAAGTTTTTAAAAGTACACATTTTCAGTCAGGCAGTGGTGGTACTTGCCTTTAATTCCAGTACTCAGGAGGCAGAGGCAGGAGGATCTCTGAGTTCAAGGCCAGCCTGATCTACAGAGTGAGTTCTAGGACAGCCAGGGCTACACAGAAAAATCTTATCTCAAAAATCAAACAAATAAATCCTACACATTTTCACATTTTATTTCATATTGGTACAGAAAAATGTCTTTAAAATGTTTTTGTTTTGTTTTCTAACCATTATAAACTCTGAAGCTGTATAGTTAAAGGTTTGTTTTTTGTAGGTATGTGATGGAGAGGCTTATTGCATTTGCTCACAATATATTTTCAAGGAGTTCTTTGTTTTAAGACATGGTGTTGGTGCTGGAGAGATGGCTCAGTGGTTAAGAGCACTTGACCACTCTTCTAGAGGACCTGTGTTCAGTTTCTAGCAACCACATGGTGGCTCACACATGTAATGGGATCAGATTCTTTCTTCTGGTGTGCATGAAGACAGTACTCATATACATAAAATACATGAATAAATAAATCTTTTAAAAAAAAGACATGGTGTTACTATGTAATCCTGGCTGGTCTTAAATTCTTTATGTAGACCAGGCTGGCCTTGAACTCAAAGAGATCAGCCTTGCCTTTGCTTCCCAAGTGATTAACTAACAGTGTGCCACTATGTCTGGCAGTATTTCTGTGTTTTTATCCGGGAAAGTGCAAAGCAGTTTGACAGAGAGTGTGTTAAAGACAGCTGCAGACTTCTGGTGGTTTGACCTTTCAACCTTATGACCTTGTGAAGGTGGTACACAGCAGGAAGTAAACTTCACATCTGAACTTTGACCTTTCTCTGTAGGAGCTGCTCAGAGCAACTCATTCTCCTTTTGGCTTTCCTTTTGGCACTCAATAAGCAGCCTAAAGCCTTCAACATTATCTTGTGTGATGGTTTGAATGAGAATGGCCCTCGCTGGCTTATGTGTTTGGACACTTGCTCCCCTCTTGGTGGAACTGTTTGGGAAGGAACAGGAGATGTGGCCTTGTTGGAGGAGGCCTGTGGCATAAGATTCCCAGTGTACTCTGTGTCTTAGTTTGTGGTTCTAGATGTGAACTCTGCTGTTCTTGGACACGCGTTTTCATGGCGCTCCAACAGTGTCTTTGCCAGCTGCACAAACGCCTGCTCTAAACCCACCATTTCCAAATGTGACCCCAAAACAGCTGCTGACTTCTTTTTCTCCATCTCTTTGAGGGATTAGCTGTGTGTCACCGTATAATATTTCCCTGCCTCAGTGTGGAATAATGAGCTTGTATCCTTGTAAACCAACAATAAATTGAAGATCTCTTCTGTCAAAAGTATAGCCCAGACATACTGACTAGCGCAGCTCAGCCTACCCCACTTTAAACATGTTCTGAATTGTCCTGCAGTTGGTGAGGCCACGGGGCAGACAAACCCGTCGTGCAAACAAAGCCTCTGGCATGCTGCCTTAGTTACTTTCCTATTCCTGTGATAAAACTTCATAACCAAGGCAACTCAGAAAAGAAAATGTTTAGCTAGGTGGTGGTGGTGCGCATCTTTGACCCCAGCTCTAAGGAGGCAGAGGCAGACAGATCTCTGAGTTTGAGGTCAGCCTGGTCTACAGAACTAGTTCCAGCACAGCCAAGGCTACCAAACAATCCCTACCTCAAAAAGCAAAACATAAAAAACAAATATAAAAAAAGAAAGAAAAAGAAAGAAAGAAAGAAAGAAAGAAAGAAAGAAAAGAAAGAAAGAAAGAAAGAAAGAAAGAAAGAAAGAAAGAAAGAAAGAAAGAAAGGAAATGTTCAATTTGACTTATGGCTCCAGGAGGTTTGGGTTCATGATGGCAGACTGAAGGCATGGTGGCATGCGTCCAATAAAACAGGTTTGCAGCACTGAGTGCTCTTGAGTGGAACAGATAGGCTCATCCAAGAACCTCAACTAGAGGAATAAAGCCACAACACACACACACACACACACACACACACGAACATGCGCACATGCACACGTGCTCACACATGCATACATACACTAAGAGAATAAATGTGAAAATAAATAAATGTGCCGGGCAGTGGTGGCGCACACCTTTAATCCCAGCACTCGGGAGGCAGAGGCAGGCGGATCTCTGGGAGTTCGAGGCCAGCCTGGTCTACAGAGTGTTCCAGGACAGCTAGAGCTGCACATAGATAAACCCTGTCTTGAAATACCAGATACATATATGCATTGTCAAAGAACAACCTTGCAAATATTTAAATGTTTATAGAGATATAAAGACATTAGCAGCTAACAAACTTTAAGGTGTAACTCACAGTATGAACCAAAAATTGTCACTCACCTTGGCTTGCTCACCTGCTGAAGAGTGGAGTCCAGAAGCCAAGGCAGCGATGTAAGAGAAAACATTTTCCCTACTGCTCTTTTGGACATCATACTGTGTTCACATATTGTCTGACCAAAGAACACATATTCTTTAATAAATTTAGGGAGTAAATGTTTATATCTATTATCTATCTAGTGCACGGGAGGAGAATGTGCCATAGCATACATGTATGAGGGGGTCAAGGACAACTTTCACGAGTTGGTTCTTTCCTTCCACCATGTTGGTCCAGTGGACAGAATTCAGGTTGTCAGGAGTGCTAGCAGGCACCTGTTCTCTCAGAGCCTTCTCTCCAGCCTGGGAATAGAGTTTCGAATGGATTAATAAATAAATGAGTAAGCAAGAAAACTTAAGAGCAAAACTCCTTGGATCAATTAAATTTAAGTAGTGTGTAATCTGAGCCAAGCCAGACTATTAGAAAGGATTGATAGCCGGACGGTGGTGGTGCAGGCCTTTAATCCCAGCACTCGGGAGGCAGAGGCAGGCGGATCTCTGTGAGTTCGAGGCCAGCCTGGTCTATAAGAGCTAATGCCAGGACAGAAACCAAAAAAAAGCTACAGAGAAACCCTGTCTCAAAAAATCCAAAAAAAAAAAAAAAAAAAAAAAGAAAGAAAGAAAGAAAGAAAGAAAAGAAAAGAAAAGAAAGGATTGATAATGGGGTGGCTCCCCAAAACAGACCCCATTTTGACTCTATAACCTTGGTGATCTGCTCCCCAAACAGGAGTCAGCTCTGACCCTCCAACCACTGTGATCTGACAGCGTTTGGAGACCAGCAGGAGGGAGGCATAGAAAACAACATAGCTGGGTGTACGCGCTCCACATCCATCAACCAGCCGATTGATTAAGGCTCACACACCAGCTCTTATAGCCTAACGAGTTCACTGGTTAGAGTCTTCTGCAACTGGCCTGAATTCAGGTGCCATACTTCAACTCTCCTGGTTGGGTCTGTCGGGCCCAGTGCTGGTCCCAAATCCAAATCCTATACCCTTGTCTTTGGCCTCGAACTCACTATGTAGCTGAGGAGAGCCTTGAACTTCTGACTTCCCTGACTCCACCTCCCCCAAACTGGAATTACAGGTCACACCACCACACTTGGTGTGTATGCGGTGCTGGGAATCAAACCTCATATCCCAGCCAATTGTCTTCAAACCACCTACCACAAGCTTCCTGTAACAAAATGACTGTGACCATGCATCAGAATCACCAGTCACAGGCTGGACATAGCCGAAAGGCTTCTTTCGGCTTGATTATGAAGGCTGGCATTTAGCCTGCAGTGCCGACATCTGCTCCCCTGAGGTCAGAGAGGTCACAGAACCCCCATCTAGTCATCAGCAACGGCTTGGGAACCAGTATAGGGCAATAGGAAGAATGTGGGACTCGCTTGACCGTGTGTTTGTGAACTCTAAAAAACACGCAAACACCTTGATCCAGAAGCTCTATGGCTCTAGGAACTTACCTTAAAGCAACAATGAAAGACTATATCTAGATCTTTAACTTAGAAGAATATCCACTGAAGAGATGTCTACAGTGGTGGGACAAGATGGAATCAATCCTGATTAATAGAGGTGACTTAATGCATCCATCAACAGTAATATGGGCTATAGTATACATTCTTTTAAAAATATTTGTTTGTTTGTTTATGTGTGTGCACATGCATGCATGCCACAGCACGCGTGTGGAGGTTGGAGAACATTTTTCAGCCTTCGGTTCTTTCCTTCCACCATGTTGGTTGAGAATCCAGCTGAAGTAGTCAGGCGTGGTGGCAAGCACAGTGATCCATCTCGCCTGCCCTATTTACCTTCTTTATGTAGCTTTCAGTTATTTTTGCAATGTTGGGGATGGAATCTGCAGCCGATATATGCTGCGCATGCGCCTACGGCTGACCTAGTTTCCCAGTTCTACCCCATCCTAGTTCGAGATGGTCTCTCTATGTAGTCCAGGCTGCCTTTGACTTGAGATCCTCCTGCCTCCACTCCGAACGG
>NW_026068256.1:16751-19251 GCF_014885135.2 Alexandromys fortis | reverse complement strand
TACATAGCCAAGGATGACCTTGAGTTCATGATTCTCCTGCCTCAACCTTCCAGGTGCCGGGTTACAGACTGAGCCACTGTGCCTGGTTTTATGAGGTGTTAGGAATCAAACCCCAGGTTCCATGCTTGCTAGGCATAAACCCGACGTGCTGAGCTACAGCTTTAGCCCTACACAGAGATATCTGTAAAAGGAGCTTTAGGGCTGGTGAGATGCCTCAGTGGATAAACGTGCTTGCTACCCAGGCTAGTAACCTGAGTATGATTCCTTGAATCCACTGTGGACAGAGGGCACTGGGAACTGAAGATTGTTCTCTGGCCTCCATATATCTGCTTCAGTGCATCTGTAACTACAAGGATAACATCCTATACTCACAAGAGTGCAAGAGCATACACACACATTCTCTCTCTCTCACATACAATCTTCATAATAATAGTAAATAAAATGCAAAGTGCTTTGTGGAGGTATAATGGGCCTACGGTACACCATACGCATGTCCAGCATGTCATTTGATAAGCTTTGACGAAGATGGCAGCCTGTCTTGCCGTCAGCACAGCCAAGCTCATTAGTAGAGTCACAGGAAGTCTGTCTCTGGCCTGCCTTCTGCAGCTGGGCTTCCCATCAAGCAGAGTTCTATTGTCAACACTACAACTCTCACTGTAGGTCTCAGTCACGGTTTCTGTTGCTGTGAAGGGACCATGACCGTGGCAATTCTTTTTTTTTTTCAAGACAAGGTTTTTCTGTGTAGCCCTGGCTATCCTGGAACTAGCTCTGTAGACTAGGTTGGCCTCGAACTCTCGAGGTCTGCCTGCCTCCCAAGTGCTGGGAGTAAAGGCGTGTGCCACCATTGCCTGGTGACCACAGCAATTCTTATAAGGAAAACATTTGATTGGGGTGGCTTACAGTTTCAGAGGTTCAGTCCATTATCTTGGTGGGACATGGTGGCGTGCAGACAGGCATGGTGCTGCAGAAGTAGCTGAGAGTCCTACATCTTGCAGGCAACAGGAAGTGGACTGCAACACTGAGCAAAGCAAAACAGACGACCTCAAAGCCCGCCCCCACAGTGACTTCCTTTGACGAGGCCACACCTTCTTCAACAAGGCTAGATCTCTCCCAATTACTCCTGGGATCTTACGGGGTCAATTACATTCAAACCACAACACTATAACTGCAGATAAGTTTTCATTTCCTAGAACGTTCCATAAATAGGATATCATGCACTTTTTGTGTTTTTAAACACTTGTTTAACATGTGTGAATGTTCTGTATGTTTGCATGTGTATATGGCGCCCAACAAGGCCAGAAAGGGGCCACGAACCCCTAGAACTGGAGTCACAGGCAGTTGTGAGCCTCCCAACTTGAGTGCTGAGAACCGAACTCTGGTCCTCTACAGGAGCAGCATGGCGTCTGAGGGCTGAGCCAGCCCTCCAGCCCTTTGTTTTCCCCTTTCAGCAGCATGACTGAGTGAATGAGACTCATCCAGGCCATTGTGATAGTAGCATACTCTTCTCAATAAATTATCCATTCTTTCTGTTGACAAGTGGCATTCCACTGTGTCAATAAGTCAACTGTGTGTGTCTGAGTGTGTGTGTGTGAATGCATGTGTGAGTTTATATGACATTGAGTCTAAGAGTGAGTGTGTATGGGTATGCAGGTGTGCATGTGTGTGAGCGCTGAACACGTGCTATGTAAGTGACCTGTTAATTGTCAGAGACCAGCCTTGACAAAAATACCACCAGCTGGGGTGGAGGCATTGGAATTTAGAAATATAGTAGAGATTACAAAGACACAAAAATAATAAGACAGAAAAACATAGAATAGTATTGGGAGGGAGTTCCAATGAATACTGAAACTCACCGGCATTTAATTTCCAACTGCTTAAAATACCCCTGATCCCAAAGGTAGGAGTAGGACAAAAAACTGCATTAACACGACGCAAGAAAATGACCAGACCAATTGAAGGTCATGGGCTGTACCCGTAGTTAAACCATTCTGTGACTAGGACGAAACAAGTCCTGCTCACACCCTAGACTAAAACATCCTGTAGGCAAACCACTCCCTGGGTGGAATCCAAAGTTATCTCCTTAAAGGATCTGGAACCTTAGTCAGAGCCTGAGACTTTTGTTTGAGGTAGAGACTTATCTACTTCTCTATTCCTGGAGTACAAGATCTGGCTACTAGCCACACCTGTTGACAATAACCTTGAGAGCAGAACTCCCCCAAAGGGCCCACCTCTAGGTGGGACCTTTGTTTGCGGTAGAATCACTATAACCTTGAAGGAATAGTGGTTAAGTTCCAACTCTCTGACCTTTGGTCAATGTGGAAATAGGCTCTCATTTGGGCCTCCACAGTTAAGGAGATACACATCCCTCCTTGATGACCTTTTCTTCATCCACGTAAGTTGTTTCTATTTTTAGCTGCTGTGAGCCTCTGTGTGCTCTCTCTTCTCTCCTCAGGGCATCCCCACAAATGGAACGTTCAGATCACATGACTGCTATATATTT
>NW_026068256.1:11592-13237 GCF_014885135.2 Alexandromys fortis | reverse complement strand
CTTTTTGTGTTTTTAAACACTTGTTTAACATGTGTGAATGTTCTGTATGTTTGCATGTGTATATGGCGCCCAACAAGGCCAGAAAGGGGCCACGAACCCCTAGAACTGGAGTCACAGGCAGTTGTGAGCCTCCCAACTTGAGTGCTGAGAACCGAACTCTGGTCCTCTACAGGAGCAGCATGGCGTCTGAGGGCTGAGCCAGCCCTCCAGCCCTTTGTTTTCCCCTTTCAGCAGCATGACTGAGTGAATGAGACTCATCCAGGCCATTGTGATAGTAGCATACTCTTCTCAATAAATTATCCATTCTTTCTGTTGACAAGTGGCATTCCACTGTGTCAATAAGTCAACTGTGTGTGTCTGAGTGTGTGTGTGTGAATGCATGTGTGAGTTTATATGACATTGAGTCTAAGAGTGAGTGTGTATGGGTATGCAGGTGTGCATGTGTGTGAGCGCTGAACACGTGCTATGTAAGTGACCTGTTAATTGTCAGAGACCAGCCTTGACAAAAATACCACCAGCTGGGGTGGAGGCATTGGAATTTAGAAATATAGTAGAGATTACAAAGACACAAAAATAATAAGACAGAAAAACATAGAATAGTATTGGGAGGGAGTTCCAATGAATACTGAAACTCACCGGCATTTAATTTCCAACTGCTTAAAATACCCCTGATCCCAAAGGTAGGAGTAGGACAAAAAACTGCATTAACACGACGCAAGAAAATGACCAGACCAATTGAAGGTCATGGGCTGTACCCGTAGTTAAACCATTCTGTGACTAGGACGAAACAAGTCCTGCTCACACCCTAGACTAAAACATCCTGTAGGCAAACCACTCCCTGGGTGGAATCCAAAGTTATCTCCTTAAAGGATCTGGAACCTTAGTCAGAGCCTGAGACTTTTGTTTGAGGTAGAGACTTATCTACTTCTCTATTCCTGGAGTACAAGATCTGGCTACTAGCCACACCTGTTGACAATAACCTTGAGAGCAGAACTCCCCCAAAGGGCCCACCTCTAGGTGGGACCTTTGTTTGCGGTAGAATCACTATAACCTTGAAGGAATAGTGGTTAAGTTCCAACTCTCTGACCTTTGGTCAATGTGGAAATAGGCTCTCATTTGGGCCTCCACAGTTAAGGAGATACACATCCCTCCTTGATGACCTTTTCTTCATCCACGTAAGTTGTTTCTATTTTTAGCTGCTGTGAGCCTCTGTGTGCTCTCTCTTCTCTCCTCAGGGCATCCCCACAAATGGAACGTTCAGATCACATGACTGCTATATATTTGTTTTGGAGACTGGGTCTTCTGGTGTATCCTAAACTTGCCTCAAACCCCAAATCCTCCCACTTCAACCTTCCAAGAGCTAGGCATCTCAGGTCGGCGTCACCATATCCGGTTCTGTGTGGTGCCGAGGATGGAAGCCAGGGCTTCACATACGCTGGACTGGACAAGCACTCCCCAACTGAGCGCCCAAGTGAGACTTCTTTAAAATACTTCGGTGAGCCGGGCGATGGTGGCGCACGCCTTTAATCCCAGCACTCGGGAGGCAGAGGCAGGTGGATCTTTGTGAGTTCGAGACCAGCCTGGTCTACAGAGCTAGTTCCAGGACAAGCTCCAAAGCCACAGAGAAACCCTGTGTCGAAAAACC
>NW_026068256.1:3876-6528 GCF_014885135.2 Alexandromys fortis | reverse complement strand
GGGCTGGAGAGATGGCTCAGCGGTTAAGAGCATTGCCTGCTCTTCCAAAGGTCCTGAGTTCAATTCCCAGCAACCACATGGTGGCTCACAACCATCTGTAATGAGGTCTGGTGCCCTCTTCTGGCCTGCAAGCATACACAGAGAAAGAATATTGTATACATAATAAATAATAAATGTTAAAAAAAAACCTTCCTCTTAGCACTACTTTAATAGTGTCTCACAGGTTTGGGTACGTTATGCCTTCATTTTCACTGAATTCTAGGAAGTCTTTAATTTCTTTCTTTATTTCTTCCTTGACCCAGTGGTGGTTCAGTAGTTCACTGTTCAATTTCCATGAGTTTGTAGGCTTTCTGCAATTAGTGTTGTTGTTAAATTCTAACTTTAATCCATGGTGATCCAATAAGACACAGGGGGTTACTCCAATTTTTTTTTGTATCTGTTGAGGTTTGCTTTGTTACCGAGTATGTGGTCAATTTTAGTAAAGGTTCTATGAGGTGCTGAAAAGAAGGTATATTCTTTTTTTTTAACACTAATTTGTATTTATTTATTTATTTATTTATTTATTTATTTATTATTTATACAGTATTCTGTCTGCTTGTATGCCTGCAGGCCAGAGGAGGGCACCAGACCTCATTACAGATGGTTGTGAGCCACCATGTGGTTGCTGGGAATTGAACTCAGGACCTTTGGAAGAGCAGGCAGTGCTCTTAACCACTGAGCCATCTCTCCAGCCCCCAAGAAGGTATATTCTTTTGTGTTTGGATAAAATGTTCTTCTGCTTCTTCAGGGTTAGGACGATCAACTTTTTCTGTTGTGTGACCACTGGGTTCTGGTGTTACCATGTTGCTTTTTAGGTTGTTGGATAAATTCTTGCATTGGTGCCTACCTATCTTTCCCTCAGTTGATACAGGCACTGTCTTTGTGTCTTAGTCCAATCCTTGCAGCGGCTGTCTGAGTCTTTGGGAACTGTTCTTGGTCTGTTCTGTACTGTCACTGTCTGAGTCTCAGGGAGTCACTGAGGTCTCTCTTAGCCTGCTCTCTTGGTCCACTCTGTGCAGTCACAGCTTGTGCGTTAGAGTTCCTCTCTTGGTCCTCTCTGCAGGAAATTCTCCTGCTGCCTGGCTAGTGCTGAGGCAGGTCAGGGAGAGGTCCCGAGTTCTGCCCCACTATGGAGGGTCTTGAGAGTGGGGTGCTCTTCTGGGTGGCTGGTCCCTCCCCTCTTGGTCTGCTCCGTGTTGTAGCCGGCTATGTTCTGGAGTTCCACCGAGGTTGCAGGAGTATAGGCAAGTTTGGGGGTGAGATGGGACTTGTAACTTGTGGGGTCTGGTGGATGGGGGTGAGCATTGGGGCAGCCTACCTGCAGGAAACTCTCCTGCTGCCTGAGTAGAGAAGCTGAGGTAGGTGGGAGAGCGGCCCAGGGTTTTTCCCCACTATGGAGGGCCTAGAGAGTGGGTGTACCACCAGGTGGCTGATGACTCTCACCTCTTGGTCCTCTCAGTATTGTAGCAAGCTGTATTTCAGAGTTCCACCAAGGTTTCAGGAGGATCGATTCTTTCTTTCATTTAAAAACAATTCCCAGCTGGGCGCGGTGGTACTCACCTTTAATTCCAACACTCAGGAGGCAATGGCAGGCAGATCTCTGTGAGTTCAGACCAGCCTAGTCTACATAAAGGGTTTTTAAGACAGACAGGGCTACACAGAGAAACTTGTCTCAGAAAAACCAACAACAACAATAATAATAGTAAGAAGAAGAGCAACTCCTAGTTAACAAAGAGGAATGTTTCTATTTTAAAGTTCTCATTGAAATTCAGCAATCTGGGGCAGTGATGGTGCATGCCTTTAATCCTAGCACTCAGGAGGCAGAGGCAGAGGCAGGCAGATCTATGTGAGTTCAAAGCCAACCTGGTCTACAGAATGAGTTCCAGTACAGTCTCCACAGCTACACAAAGAAACCCTGTCTCGAAAAAAACAAAATAAAATAAGGTTAAAAAATAAAAAGTAAAACAGAAGTTCAGCAAGCTGTTGGGTAGTGGTGGCAGCATTTAATTCCAACACTCTAGAGGCAGAGGCCGGAGGATCTCTGTGAGTTCAAGGTCAGCCTGGTCTACAGAGTGAGTTCAGGGGAGCCAGGGCTACACAGAGAAACCCTGTCTCAAAAAAAAACTTAATAAATAAAATTCAGCAAGCTAGTTTGTTTACTAGATGAAAGTATTGGCTAGATGTGGTGGCACATGCCTGTCAAATCATCACCAAAGAGGCAGGGGGATCCTGAGTTCAAGGCCAACCTGAACTCCATAGAGTTCCAGGCCTGCAGGGCTGCACAGTAAGATGCTGTCTCAAACAGGTATAAATTGCAACAACCCAAAAAATAAAAATCAAGTCCGTTAGATCTTTCTGGTCCCAACGTCACTGTTTTACTTTTTTTGTTTGTTTGTTTTTGGTTTTTCGAGACAGGGTTTCTCTATGGTTTTGGAGCCTGTCCTGGAACTAGTTCTTGTCTGTTTTACGTTTTAAGCATTTACTATTTTTATTATGTGTGTGTGCACCCGGGCACAGGTGGGTGGGGAGGACACAGCTATGACGTTGTGGAGCTGGAGCTCCGTGTGTGTGTGTGTGTGTGTGTGTGTGTGTGTGTGTATGTGTGTGTGTGTG
>NW_026068256.1:0-1850 GCF_014885135.2 Alexandromys fortis | reverse complement strand
AGCAAACCAAGGAGGCAATAGGCCTTTGAAAGCTTGGGGGGTTCCCACAGGAGCACACCTTTAGAATTCTGCTGGGCCACCTCCTGGGTGGCTTAAATTGAGGCTGCAGGATCTGTGTGTTTAACAAGCTCCAGGAGGTAGGGCTGATGTAACCTGTGAGAACAGGAACCTGTCACCCATCCTCCTGCCAGTGGCTGGCTCAGTCAGGCCTCTAGACCATGAGAGGCAGCAGGTTGCTCTTTGGAGGTGGCCTCTGTGTGTGGTGCAGCCTCTTTGTGACCTTGAGAGAAACTGACTCTCTGTGAAGCTGACTTGATGCTCTGCTTTGGAAGAGACGTCCCCATTAGACTGGGGGTCTTTGAATACATGATCCCCAGTTGGTGGCTATATGGGGAGGAAGTGTGGCACTGGGGGCAGACTTTGAGGTTTCAAAAGACCATTCCCAGTTAGCTCTCTCTGCTTCCTGTCTTGGGTTCAAGATGTTGTGCTCTTGTTGCTGCTTGCACTGCAAGCTGCCTGCTACCTGCCCTCTCCCACCATCGACTCTGGAACCTCAAGCCCCAAATCAGCCGTTTCTTCTGTAAGTGCCCTTGATCCTTACCATAGAGACAGAAGGAAAGACGCCCCTCATGCTGGGGATGTTTTCTGTTTATGATTCCAACGAAACTCTTGTTGAATTCAAGACCAACTGACTATGGGATGTGAGAGAGTGCAGGGTTAGGTCAAAACCCTAGGGAAGCTGAGGCAGGAGGATTGTTAGGGCCACAGAGCAAGGCCTTGCCTCACAAAAAAGGAAGGAAGGAAGGAAGAAAGAAAGGAAGAAAGAAAGGAAGAAAGAAAGGAAGAAAGAAAGGAAGAAAGAAAGGAAGAAAGAAAAGGCTAGTACAATGAAAAAAAAAAAAAAAAGAAAAGGCCAATAATTTTACCCCTAAGCACGTAGCCAGCTGACTGTCCTCAGAGGGAGAGCATTGAGAAGTCTTTTGGTTTTAGAAACAGGGTCTTATGGATCCCAGTCCCAGAGGTGACCCTCAGTAAATGGTGATCCTCCTGTCTTCACGGCCTGGGTGCTGGGTTTACTGGCATGCATACAATGCCCAGTTTGTAATCCTCTGAGGATTGACTCCTGGGCTCTGTGCACCTCAGGCAGGCTCTCTACCCACTGAGTACACTCAGTCTGAAGACTGAGCATTCTGATTCAGACTAAAATCCTCCCACTACTCACAACAAGAACTTCTTTTCAGTTGCTGTGCCCTCCCCCTCTATCTTGCGCCCCAACTTTTTAAGACAAAGTCTCTCTTACACAGCCCCAGGCTGCCTTGGAAATTGCTCCAACTTTTGCCTCCAACTTTCAATCCCCCTGCCTCAGTCTCCTAAGTAGCTGGGATTATAGAAACTTATCTGTCTATCTTTCTGTCCGTCCGTCCATCCATATATCTATATCTATCTATATGTCTGCCTGTCTGTCTATCTATCACTGCACTTGACTTACTCTATATATTAAGCAGAGTGGAAGAATATGCAAATGAGTGAGCTCAGACCTTTGGCTGGTGGCAGCCCCACAGGTCTCGTGGGCTCTCGAGCCCGGTCACCCCTTGAAGATAGTAGGGTAAAAGGGTAATGGTGACATTGTGGGGCCCTTGGTGCTACTTCTGAAAGGAACTAGCCTGTATTCGGAATATGACTTTGCGTTTTCTGCGATACAGCTAGAGGTGACACCCGATGACACCAAATTTATCGTCACTTTCTGAGTTAACTTGGACTGGAGCTGGAGTGGCGTCCATGAAGTCACCTCTGATGGATGAGCCCTCTCTCCAGTCTGGACGGCGCCTTCTTCACAGGACAGGAGGAGC